>NW_020837969.1:31756289-31827246 GCF_003676395.1 Aethalodelphis obliquidens | reverse complement strand
GTGTGTGGCGTGTGTGTGTGTGTGGTGTGTGTGCGCGCCTGTGTGTGTCCAGCACAGCTGAGTGGGCTCTTGCCTTTGCAAGCTAGACAGTGAGCTCTCCGTGAGCAGGAACCTGCCGGTTGGCCCCTGAGCATCTTCCCAGCTCCTGGCAGAGTGCCTGGCACACAGCAGGCGCTCAGGGAAGGGATGGGTGAAAGGGGCTTCGAGGTCAGCATCTCTACTTGCCCTGCACGGGAGTGAGGGGCAGGGAGGTGACAGAGGAGCAGGCTGGCCTGGCCTGCCTGGGGTCACCCAGCGAAGGCATAGTGGCTGCGGGCCTTCTGGCCTCCAAGCCTCATGCTTCCCACTCTCGGCAGGCCTCCTGTCACCAGCCTTGGCAAGAGAGGTGCAAGCTACTGTGTACAAAAGAAATAAGCTACGAGGGTATATTGTACAGCCCAGGGAATATAACCATTACTTTGTAATAACTTTAGTTTTTAACTTTTTATTTTATATCAGAGTCTAGTTGACTTACAATGTTGTGTTAGTTTCAGGTGTACAGCAAAGTGATTCAGTTATACATACACATGTATCTATTCTTTTTCAAATTCTTTTCCCATTTAGGTTGTCACATAACACTGAGCAAAATTCCCTGTGCTGTACAGTAGGTCCTTGTTGGTTATCCATTTTAAATACAGCAGTGTGTACATGTCAGTCCCAAACTGCCTATCCCTCCCCCACCACCGTTGCCCCCGGTAGCCTTAAGTTCGTTCTCTAAGTCTGTGAGTCTGTTTCTGTGTTGTAAATAAGTTCATTTGTAATAACTTTAAAAGGAGTATCATCTATAAAAATATTGAACCACTATGTTGTACACCTGAGACTTATATAATATTGTCAATCAACTATACCTCAATTAAAAAAATAAAAAAGGAAAAAGAAGGGCCTGGGGCAGTGTGGCTGTAGGAAGCTGCACCCCTCTCCCCATGTGGCTTCACAGAAGCAGCCCTGAGGGACGTGTGTGTCAGGGGAGCCCACATAGAGGGCACCTGGGAGGCTCCCGGAACTCTGAGCCTCTTCCCAGAGCACCTCAACCTGAGGGAGGGCATCCTAGGCTGAGCCATCCTCCTGAGGGGTGCGGCAATGGGCAGGCCCTGAGCTGCCTGGCCTTGCTTTCCACTCAGGAAGCAGCCTCAGTAGGATGGGAAAGGGGCCGGGCGTCCCATCCTTCCAGGTCCCCAGGTCTTAGGGGCACTCAGAGGGCAGGGAGGTGTGTCTTGGAAGGCGGGGGTCTTCAGGGGATGGCTCCTCCCCGCCAACACCTTTGCGGGAGGTTCCTGGTCCAGCGGGTGCCTGCAGGGTTGCAGGATGAAAGAGACCAGGATGACAGACATTTCCCAGAGAAAATATACCAAACCGGGAGGTTGCCCTTCTCCTGTGACCTCCTGAAGCCCCAGGAGATCAGGCTTTCAGGAGCTGTTTCCTGCTGTTCACTGACCTTCCTCCTAAAGGTTCCTGAGATGTTTGCCAACGTGATGCTATGGGGAAAAAAACGCTCAAAAAGGAAAAACAAAACACACAAACAAAAAAATGAGGACGATGTCTGGATGAGAACGTCAGGGTTCTAGGTTAAGGACTTGTTTCTTGGAAACGGCCTGCAGCTCTTGGAAATTCGTGTGGGGTGGAATGCTACAAAACCAGACACCGGCTGCTGTGTCTGCGGGTGACGATGGAAAGTATTGGGTGTGAAGTAATTAACCACACAGAGCACTTGCACTGGAATGAAGATTGCAGAATGACACAACCATTTTCAGGTGGCCTGGGAGATATCAGATTTTATAGTGATTATTGTACCTTTCTTCCTTGCCTTGCTGAGGATGAGACCTTTACTCTAGTTCTGTGCTGTCTGATCTCGTAGTGACAGGCCAGGTGTGGCTTTTTAAATCAATTGAAATGAAATAACTTACCAAGTCAGATCCTCAGGCCCACCAGCCACACCACAAGGGCCCCATAGTCACATCTGGCCAGTGGCTACTGGACTGAAAGGCACAGATGGAGACCATTTCCATCCTTGCGAAAGTTCTTTTGGACAGGCCGGCTGTAAGCATTCTTCTGTTTGGGGGTTGGAGACCACAGAGGAAATGAGAAAAGTTATTTAAGAAATGTGAAGAGGAAGAACCACTTAATATTCAGCCGTTGACACTGTGAATCTGATCCTTCCACAATAACAGAGCTGTGTGTGTCAGACTATCGTCTTGAAAAACAATTGTCCACATCTCTTTACCGCCCCCTCTGACATTTCAGCAGCAGAGCCCAGACGACTCGGGCCAGAGATTTCCTCACCGCCAAGCGGATAGCCAGGCTTAGCTGGAGACAGGGGGAGAAAACACAACTCAGAGTATTTTCTGAAGTACAGGCAGAGTGTGTGTTCTGCCTGGAGAATGTGGGCAGGAGAAGAAAAGGAGTGAAGACCAGGCACAGCTGGGCTCACGTCTGCTGACCCAGGCCTGGGCTGGTGAGGGCGCCGCTGTCAGGTGGGAGGGCCACGTTGAAAGCAGAATCGCCACCCATCAGCCTGGTACCCAGTCACGTTAAGGTCACCCGTGGCACAGGGTAGCCTCGGGAGACCCTGCAGACTTGCCTCCTGTTTGGTCACCCTGGGATGTGGACACTGCACTGGCAGCCAGGGCGCCCGTCATGGCATCCACCGTGGCAGGTGGAGGTGGTCCACTGTAGGGGCTGGTGCCGGACTTGCAGGGTGCTGAACTAGATGGTGGGCTGGCAGAGACTCAACGTCTATCCCCAGTGGCAGCCGAGGTGAGGCCAAGGCAGCCTGGGGTAGATACTTGATTCTGAGCAAAGTACGCAGGAGCAGCCAGGGCAAGATCTACACTGCAGACTCCTCCTGGGTGGACGGGGACGGCGTCCAGAGCCTGGAGGAGGTTGAGGATGCCAAGCCTAAGGCTAAGGTATTTGTGGACACAAGGATGAGCTAGCCCCTTCCTCTCATGCACCCAGACACCCTCTTATGCAGAGAAGCAGGAAGAGGGAAGTTCTGTCTTAGTAACTGAGAATTTTTATCCAAACAAGTCTGTGTATTTCTTTTGAAAATAATCTGTTTGCAGGACTTCCCTGGTGGCGCTGTGGTTAAGAATCTGCCTGCCAGTGCAGGAGACACAGGTTCGAGCCCTGGCCTAGGAAGATCCCACATGCCGCCAAGCAGCTAAGCCCGTGTGCTACAACCACTGAGTCCGCGTGCCACAACTACTGAGCCTGCGCACCTAGAGCCCGTGCTCGGCAACAAGAGAATCTATCGCAGTGAGAAGCCCGCGCACCGCAACGAAGAGTAGCCCCCACTCTTGGCAAGTAGAGAAAGCCCGCACGCAGAAACAAAGACCCAATGCAGGCAAAAATAAATAAATAAAATAAATAAATTTATTTTAAAAATCCGCGTGATTGGATTAGAGTACATTTAAACTGGATTTGGTCGATAGTTTCTTGTTAACCAGTGGGTAGAGACTCCAGAGGGAAGAGATCAGATTTGCTATTGGCAAACCAGAAATATTATATTTTCTCTGTCCATCTGGGTTGCAGGAGGAGGTGCATCTAGAGAACCCGATATATATGCAAAGACTGAATGACGATCAAGAATCAACAACCCCAGAATATCAGACAGAGTGGGATGAGGGCAATGGGAGACCCAGAGGAAGGACCCGACGGGGTGATCACAGGGACCTCGGCCTCACTGGCTCAGAAGCATCTCCTCTGTCCTGGGGAAGAGGAGATGGAGTCTGGGGTCAGAACCCCCCGGATAACCAGCCCTCTGTGGCTATGTCAGTTGAGATACTGCAAGTGACACAAAACCCAACTCAAATGAGCAGAAAAGGGAGTTCACTGCTTCATGTAACTCAGAGTCCAGTAGATGCTGCCCCAGTTCCATCTGTGGCTCAAGGCAGGGCTCAAACGATGCCACTGACAAGTCTCAGTCTAGACTCTTCTCTCAGCTCTGCTGCTCTTCATCTTGGCTTCGTTGCCAAGTAATTCCCTGGTGGCACTGTGGCTGCCGGCGGCTGCACATACCCAACTTCTCCCCAAAGTCCCAGACCGTCTCCCTGCTCTTCATCGGCCCCTAGCTTTCATCCAATTGCTGCGGCAAGAAGAATTCGGTGCTCTAAATGGGCAGGCTCAGTTTACCTGTCCACCTGGAGGCAAGGGTGGAGTGAAGTCCACCTGGGACACCTGGACAGATGGGGGGAGAGAGGAACGGTGCTGAGCAGTCCACAGAGCTGTGGAGTCGACTGTATTTGGTACTGACTCTACGGGGCAGTGGAGAGAATCATTCTCAAAAGATTATTCTGTTGTCGTCAGAAGGACTTAGGCTTAGGTATTGGTGGATAGACTGTAGGCAGAGATGCACCTGAACTGACGGGACTTATTTCAGGGTCATGGTCAAGAGTCCGAAGCTTGGAGCAGACAGAAGGGTGGGGTCTCCTACGGAATGTGTCAGAGCACGTGTGACGAAGGTGTGCTTTGAGGTGCCGTTTTCCTGAGTCCGTGGGAAACGTTGTGGCCAAAGGGGTCATTGATGTACAGCCTCCCGTTTTATTCTGGTTGCGGTGCTAAGGCCCTGGAATTTGCCCTCGGGTTGCAACAAACTTTAAGGTGTTGCTGAGCGGAGGTTGTGTACATATTTGCATAAACTTTCAAAAGGCGAAACGTTTTTAGTGTTTTTCCGATGGCAGCCGTTTGTTTTTCCTTCTCTTTCTTTTCTTGCGCTACCATCAGTTCCAACCCCTTCAGGCCTGAAGAGGACACAGGGGCGAAAAGCCCCTAAAGCTGGTGGTGTGACAGTGGAGACCCTGAGAATAATCTAGGGCTCTGGGAGAAGGAGATCAGACAACTGTCAAGATCCCTGTGATCAGGATGCCCCCCCACCCCAGATATCATTTGTAGGGTGGTAGTGGATTGAATATAGTTTCCCCCAGTTCAGGTCCATCTGCAAGCTCAGAATGCGACTTTATTTGGATATAGAGTTTTTGCAGATACAGTTAGTTAAGATGAGGTCCCACTAGATGAGAGTGGGCCCTGAATCCAGTGCCCAGTGTCCTCAGACCAAGAGAGACATACACAGGGAAGAAGTTCATGAAGACGGAGGCAGAGATCGAAGCTACGCGCCACCTTGGCGGCGACGAGCCAGGGACCGCCAAGGGGGACCGGGAGCCACTGGAAACTGGGAGAGATAAGGAAGGATTCTTCCCCGGAACTTGCAGAGGGGGGCATGGCCCCGTTGACCCCCGATTTCAGACTTCTGGCCTCCAGAACTGTGAGAGGACAAATTTCGTTGGAAGCCCCCCAGTTTGTGGTCATTTGTTACAGCAGCTCTTGGGAAAAAAATATAGGGGCTTTTAAAGAAATTCAGGCCTGGAGCAAAACATGGGTCAGAGGAGGGAGATGCTGACATGTAAGGTCCCCTCGGAGGCTCCTTGACAGGGCGCGTTTAAAGGATCCATTTCTGCTTCTAGACAGAGTTGGCCCATCTACACCACCGCATCTGGCCTGCATCGGGATGGTGGGAAGGGCCTGGCATCCTGTCGGTGTTCCCTCAGCAGAGCTCGGGCGATGCTGTGAGAAGCTTCACGCCCTGAGGGAAGGGGCTCCTCTCCTCCCCTGCTCTGCCTGCTTCTCAGTTGTGAGCTGTGGGTCTGAGGCTGCCGTGGGCGCCTGTAATTCACAGGAAGGCGCCAGATAGACAGCAGTGGCCTTGATCTGGCTGGGCACAAGCCTGACACTGCCCAGCCTCAGACAGCACCCTTCGTTCCTTCCATGAACACACGCACACACACTTCTAATATTCTGTCGACGCTCATTCTTTGCAAATTCTGTGTTTGTGAATTCACCCACTCGCTAAAATGTATTCATCACCCCACACCAGTGCTCATGGTGCTTTTGTGGTTATACGTGGACCTGCCAATGAACTGTTGGGGTCTCCTCACCCGTTCCCAGCTGAGGTCAAAAAAGGCAACCCTCTGCCCTCTTGTTTCCTCCTGCAAATAGATGTCCTTTTCGTGATCTATTTAGTGCCACTTCTTTTTGCATTTTTGTGCTTTTTGTTGGTGATTTCACTGTTTCGATTAGCCCCCAAGCATAGGGCTAAGAGCTGTCCAGTGTCCCCAAGCACAGGAAGGCTGTGACTGCCTCTCGGAAAGGATGCGGGTTAGATACGCTTCCTTCAGGCGCGAGTTACGGTGCTGTTGGCTGTGAGTTACGTTAATGAATCAACAGTAAATATTTTAAAAGCCGTCTTTAAACTGCAACAGACCTAAAATGAGGTCAGTAATAACCGGCTGACGAACAGGCTGTGACCAGAGGCTCGCAGGCACCTCGGAGCCACGGTTCAGTGTTCACTAAGGCGGCGTGTGCAGACACTATAGGACGTAACTACCTTGAATAACAAAAACAGACTGCATATTTTTCATCCAGGTCCTGTGATGGGGATGGGCATGAACTGGTCAGCATCCCTGCCCCTGGGTGCCTCTATCTAGGTAACAAGTGAGGAAGCCCTGGAGTTCTGGAAAGTTCTAGGTTCACATGGGTGAGGATGGCTTCTCTCATTTAGCAAACGCCGTCAGAACACCCACGACGGGGGCAAGGACAGTGCCACTGTGAGGCAGGGCTTCTCCCTGCAGAGCTGAACTCTTTCTCTGCAGAGTATTTACCCAGCAACACTCCCTGGCCCCAAATAAAGCGAGGACAAGAAAAACAAAAAACAAATAGAACGGAAAATCCACTCACCAATAGGAGAACAGAAATCAGGACATAAGAACAATAAAAGCAAATCGCTACCCAGCAACAGGCATCTCATAGGAAGTGACTATTTGCAACCGACCCAGTTCAGTTATATCAGCCCAGGGAGAAATTTCAGGAGAGACATAATAACAAAATCCATTCACTTCTGTCCTAAAGATGTATCGGAACCACTTTGCTTCTTTTAATCCTCATTAAAAGCAAAACAAAACAGTAAAAGCAAAACCCAAAAAAGGAGAAAAAGATAAAGGGTCTCCCCGTTAATTACTCTAACTCGTCTGAGGGCTTCACAAAAGCAGTGAACGAACGCCTGTGAAAATGATGAGGCTGGAATGACTGGCGTAGGCCGCCTGACTTAAAAGAATGACAGTAGTTCACCCCCCAGTAATTTGGATAATTCTAAGAGGGTCAAGCCTGAAGTTTAACCTGGCAATTACCTGAAGACATTTAACCTCAAGAAATGACTCATAATGCAAATTAATATTGGAAAATTATTTACTCAAGGGGAATGTTAAACTATGGGAAAGAACTTTTAAAATTAGCCTCAAGCGACTGGGGGCCAACCAACACATATTTACGGCATTTTTAGTGCCTTCTTATGCAAAGTACTATGTAGTTCCCCAACTTAAGACCAACTTCTGCCACTGAGTAATCTTGGGTGACTTACTTCACGCTCTCTTTGAGCCCTCGTTGCTTTATATGAAAGTATCTAGATCAGGGGAGGCCACTGCTACCACATGACAATTTGCAGGAAAGAGCTCCGTTAAAACGGTGGGTGTCACGATTACTACCCCAGGCTCACTCCCACCAAACCGTCCCGGGCTCAGGGTCCTGCCCAGATCCTCCAGATGGTCCCCTTTGCTCTCGCTCTTCTCTTTTTTTTAAAGAAAAGTGATTTTTTATTGAAGTATAGTTGGTTTACAATACTGTGTTAGTTTCAGGCATACAGCACAGTGATTCAGTTATACATATATATTTTTTCAGATAATGTTCCATCATAGGTTATTACAAGATACTCAATATAATCTCCTGTGCTTTACAGTAAATCCTTGTTACTTATCTATTTTATATATAGTAGTGTGTATCTGTTCACCCCATGCTCCTAGTTTACCCCTCCCTCCCCTTCCCCTTTGGTGATCATAAGTTTGTTTTCTATGTCTGTGAGTCTGTTTCTGTCTTGTAAATAGATTCATGTGTATTATCTTTTAGATTCCACATACAAGTGATATCATATAATATTTGTCTTCGCCTGACTTACTTCACTTAGTATGATAATCTCTAGGTCGATCCATGTTGCTGCAGATGGCATTATTTCATTCTTTTTTATGGCTGAGTAGTATTCCATTATATCTATCTATCTATCTGTCGATGGATATTTAGGTTGCTTCCATGTCTTAGCTATTGTGAATAGTGCTGCTATGAACATTGGGGTGCATGTATCTTTTTGAAACAGAGTTTTTGCCTTTCCAGATATATGCCCAGGAGTGGGATTGCTGGATCATATGGTAGCTCTATTTTTAGTATTTTAAGGACTCTCCATACGGTTCTCCATAGTGGCTGCACCAATTTACATTCCCACCAACAGTGTAGGAGGGTTCCCTTTTCTCCACACCCTCTCCAGCATTTGTTATTTGTAGACTTTTTTTTTTTAACATCTTTATTGGGGTATAATTGCTTTACAATGGTGTGTTAGTTTCTGCTTTATAACAAAGTGAATCAGTTATACATATACATATGTTCCAATATCTCTTCCCTCTTGCGTCTCCCTCCCTCCCACCCTCCCTATTCCACCCCTCCAGGCGGTCACAAAGCACCGAGCTGGTATCCCTGTGCCATGTGGCTGCTTCCCACTAGCTATCTACCTTACATTTGTTAGTGTATATATGTCCATGCCTCTCTCTCGCCCTATCACAGCTCACTCTTCCCCCTCCCCATATTATTTGTAGACTTTTTGATGACAGCCATTCCGACAAGCGTGAGGCGGTAACTCATTGCAGTTTTTTATTTTTTTTATTTTTATTTTTTTGCGGTACGCGGGCCTCTCACTGTTGTGGCCTCTCCCGTTGTGGAGCACAGGCTCCGGACGCGCAGGCTCAGCGGCCATGGCTCACGGGCCCAGCCGCTCCGCGGCATGTGGGATCCTCCTGGACCAGGGCACGAACCCGTGTCCCCTGCATCGTCAGGCGGACTCTCAACCACTGCGCCCCCAGGGAAGCCCCTCATTGTAGTTTTGATTTGCATTTCTCTAATGATTAGCGATGCTGAGCATCTTTTCATGTGGCTAGACTCTCCTCTTTCTTCTCCGTGTGTCCAATTCTACCTTTCCGTCACGCCGCTACTTGGATCTTACTGCTCCCTCCAGCCGGATGAAACAGCTCCCTCCTGTGAACTTGCACTGAATGTCGTCTGCACAAATTTTATGTCATGTGCCATGTTGGGCCCTGCGTGGCTGCCACTTGGTGTGAAAGTTTTCTATTCTCTCCTGGCCTGCAGCTCGTTGAGGACCAGATCCCTCTCTCCTACACGTCACTTAGCCCAGCAACTCCCACAGAGCATGCGCATAGCTCCTCGTCGAGTGTGTTGTCCATTTTCCAGCCTGATCAATGCAGCCAGTCTCCTTTACGTGGGCTGTAACTCTCCAGGGTTCTTTGAAAAGTTTGATGGTCTCAGACACTCAATCCTGCCGACATGGTCTGACTCAGGTGTTTTAGGAGGGCTGATACAGCTCAGAGGGCAGACTGCAACCAGGCTGGGCTGAAGGTAATTGCAGGACGGTAGCTGTCATGGATTTGGGCTAATCAGCGTCAAAATCAGTGTGGTGGAAAACACCAAGGAAGAACCTAATGTGCCCATCCTTGCCAGAAAGGAATTGTCCAAAATTGTATTTTTATAAGTGTAGTGGTTACCAAAAATTGTTTCTTGACTGCAGGTGCTGTTGATAACATCTGTTTCCCTCTACCCACCACCACCCATATTTGTTTTGCTTCTGAGGGAAGAGAAAGGGATTTATGGGGGAGGAAGCATGCCCCTCCACCATCTGCCCCTCCCTCCCAAAACTGAAGGGTTGATGGGTTTTAGGGAATCTGTCTCCCATCAGCCCTGTGGAGTCAGTTTGATCTTTACAGACAGGGGACTGGAGGTTGGTACTAGATGCCGATAGAAATGTTCAAGAGACATGAGACTCTGTGTCCAGGCAGAGCTGCTTCAGGGTCAAGGGGACAAAACATAGCCCTGAGCAGGGTTGCTGGTCCTTCACCTGCTTTGTCAGGAACCAGGCTTCCAGGGAATGGAAAATTTTGGAGTCATCTGGAGTTGTCCTGGCAGAGACAATGGCAGCAGTGAGGTGAGGCCACTCTAGGAGGCCTTCCTGGGGGTAGCATGGGCAGGTGAGAGGATAAGTGGGAGAGAAGGATGAGGCAGAGGTGGCACAGATGCAGATGGTTTGAGGGCACCTGAGAAGCAGCCCTCCAGTGCACCCAGAAATGACAAGGGTACGTTGGTAGCTGGAGTCGGCCAATGTGTGGCAGCCATCTTACTTCCAAAAGGGATTTGGTGACGCTCAGGGTGCACAACATCACTCATCACCAACAACTGAGGCACTTGATTAAAATGTTTTATTTATTCTGATGGTCAAAATTCAAATGGTACAAAACAGCACACAGTGAAAAGTCTGCATCTCATCTCTCTTTCCCAGACATCCAGTTTTATTCTCCAGAGGCGAGCCATGTTAAATTTCTTGTGTATCCTTAGCGATACTCTATGCGTATAAAAGTATCTGTATGTATTCTCCTCTCCCTGCCCTTTTTGGTACAGATGACAACCATGTAAGTTACAAATTGTCCTGCACTTTGCTTTTTCCACTTAACAGTGTATTCTTAACAATATAAAGAGTTGCCCTAAGAACGACCCCTCCTCCCTTCATGTTTGACAGCTGCATGGTATTCCATTTTATGGATATACCATAATTTACTTAAGCATTGTTCTCTGTTGATGAATATTTAGGTTTTATTCCCAAATCATTGCTATTATAAATAGCACTACAATGAATAATCTTGTGTATACGTTATTTCACATATATGTGAGAATACATGTGTTTAATAATTTCTTGCAAGTGGCGTTCCTAGGTCAAAGCTGTGAACGGTTGTCATTTCTATGAATATTGCAAAGTCACATGTTATACTCCTTCCATCAGCTCATGAGCTGGACTATTTCCCCACACTTTTGCTCACAAAGTTGCCAGCAAGGTATGTTATCAAATCCTTTATCTGTTCCTGTCTGAAAGGCAAAAATCTGTAAGATGATATTGTTTGAAGTTGCTTTTCTCTGATTATGAATGAGGTTGAGTGCACTTTCCTATATTTAAAATCCATTTTTTATTTCCTTTCCTGTGAGCTCTCTGTTCATATTCTTTGCCATTTTTCTGCTGTGGTTTGATCTATTTTGCAATGCTTTTTGTATACTGGGGAAATTGGAATTGAAATTTTTTCGTCAATTTATTGCTTGTTATAGATCATTCTAGATGACTTAGTAAACCATAGTACTGACCTAATTTAGCTACTTTATTTACTTGAAAAAAGTATACAATTAATTACATTCCTTAAAAAGAATACTGCACACACACAAAAAAGAATACTGCACAAATCACATTCACGATTGCTTAACTTCCCTTGTCAGGTGCAAAACACCTTAACAAACAGTGGTTGAAATAGTCAAGAAACACAGAACACCTGTGTTTGACACTGCAAGAAACACAAACAAGTAGATTTAAAAAAAACATAATTGAGTAATTCGGAAGTGATGGACCAGGAAGATGATGGGAACTGGGGAGAGAGACATGGGCAGGATGAGTTTGGGCAGAGTGAGGATGGGGTGGGAACCCCTTTTACTGCCTGGAAGAGAAAACTGAATGAAGCAGGTGAGTTCAGACGTCCCAGGAGAACAGGAGCAGCGTGGTGATCTGGGGGCTGCGCCAGCCACAGGCAAGGCCTTGGAGAGGTCAAGGTGGCAGTAAATGTGCCCAGGGCTGAGATCAAGGCCCTGTGCCTGAGAGAACCAGCTTTCTCACCAGCAAACTCCCTGTGCCTCTTCTGTGGCTGGGACCATAAGTAAATCTGTGCCTCCTTCCCCTGCCATCCCCAATCCAAACCCTTGCCCAGAGCCCCCAGGCAAGGCCCCAAACTAGTGCCGAAGGCATAGGTATAAGTCACCCTGGAGGTAGGGGGTACAACCTCAGGCCACCCCATCTTCCTCTTAACTTCCTGCCTTGGGTCCTATGCCTCTGTTACAAATCCTAAGAGAAAGGAAAGAAGAGACAAACAAATGTGTTCTTCTCTAAAGAGCAGGGCTAGCTGGCAGAGCTCAGGGCTGCTGGGATGATGGGACAAGACACCAACAGAGCTTAAGGAGGCCAACGCCAAATGCAAAACCAAGATGAGTTACCTACGGCAGCAACCGTCAACCAACATTTTTGACAGCTATTACAGTGATAACTCAGAAGCACTCTTTTTTTTTTTTTTTTTTTTGCGGTACACGGGCCTCTCACTGTTGTGGCCTCTCCCGTTGCGGAGCACAGGCTCCGGACGCGCAGGCTCAGCGGCCATGGCTCACGGGCCCAGCCGCTCCACGGCATGTGGGATCCTCCCGGACCGGGGCACGAACCCGTGTCCCCTGCATCAGCAGGCGGACTCTCAACCGCTGCGCCACCAGGGAAGCCCTCAGAAGCACTCTTTATTGATTAGACGGGTTAGATCATTTGGCCCATTCATAGTCTAGCCCTGCAGCATTTCTATGGTCAGACCTGAAATGCTGGGAATCTGATTTTTGTAAGGTCTAGGAATGCATCCTTCCCAACTCCTCACTCTCTATGTTTCCTATGCTCCTTGTTTAAGTTTTACAAATTTGGATATAAATGCAGATCGGATTCCAGCTGGGATGCACTGAGTATTAGAATAGTCAAAGCCATCTTCAAGTGTAGTGTCAAGAGCATTAATAAACAAGTTGTTCCCATAACAGCATGATAATAGCCTATTGGTCACCTATTTGTACCAGACACTGTGCATCCATTCTAAGTCTCCCACTTGTCCACGGAAGGTACATCACTCTCCATTTCATAGATGAAACAACCTGAACCTAGAAAGATTAAGGAGCTGCAGAGATCGTGCAGCTAGTGACAGAGCTCAAATCTGAGCCCAGTTCCGTCTAAACCCAGAGCTTGATCACTCACTACTGCCTTCTGCTACATTCTCCACTGCCAAGGGTTCTGTTCTAACCCACCAGATTTAGAGTTCTATAGCACCTGAGGATTGTTGCAATTCTCTAAACCCACAATACTAGGTCTTGATCTAAATGATAAACATTGTTCTCAAGATGCTGACAACCTCACAAAGGAGAAAAATTACCTGCTCAGTGCAACTGGAAAGCAATCAAACACACACACACACACACAAACACACACACACAGACACACACACACACATACACAAACACACACACACAGACACACACACACACACACACACACCCCTACAATGAACTGCTGAACCATAGGTTATAGAGGGCAAGGGTGTTAGAAGCGTAGAGAACGATAACACGAGCTGAAATCACTGGGGAAGGAGAGAAGTTCTGTTTTGGATCTTTTTAGACTTTTGAGAGGCTAAAAAAGAAAGAAGAGGCTAATTTCACCTTCTGGCAATACAGTAGACTAGATGTCTTAGAAAATCTCCCCATACAATATAGCGAAACTTGCTGGATACAAAATTCCTTTGAAATGCATCACTGAGTTGGCAAAAAGGTGAGAGTTGCCGCTGCTTTTGGTACTCCGCGTTGTTTAGAGCAGGGATTAGCAAACATCTTCTGTAAAGGGCCAGATAGTATTTTTGGCTTTATGAGCCCATATGGTTCTCTGTCGCAACAACTCAACTCTGCCTTTGTGCCATGAATGAAGCCAGAGATAATACATAAGGAGCAGGTGTAGGAGGATTTGACTTACAGTAACTGGGGCTGAGCCTCGGGCCATACTTCGCCAGTTTCTGATGTGGAGTCTTAGAGTAGAACGCCTTTTGTGGCTCTTCTGATCTTGGGCCCATACAAGGTAAGAACATAGAATGGAGACAGCCCTCATATACATGAAACAAGATCCCCAGGGAAAATGTGGTACGGGAGAAATGTGGCCCTTGGCAAAAAAAAACAGATAAGGAAACTTGTCTTATCAGGTTGGGCTCTGGATGGAAAAAGAAAAGTATCTGCCCTGTGAACTGGTTACTATAGGCAGGCGTACTCTCACGTGGGATTGGGGTTTAACTTTATACTACATGCATTGTACAGGAAACTTCAAGCTACAAAAGTAACTTTTAAGTGGTTCTTGATTCGTAGTGCCCTAGGACACCTTACCAAACACAAGCTCGTAACCCCAAATTACAAACTGCACAAGGAAACAAGCCACTGTGAGCAAGGGTCAGCAGGAACAACACCAAATGACAGGATCATTCGCTCAAGGATTTGATGTATCACAATGATAGGTTACAGAAAATGCTACAGAGATAAAAAGAGGAATGAAAAGAGAATAGAGAACAATTCGGGCAAGGGGAAGAAGAGAAGAAAAGGTTCAGTAGTGGGGATGAGAACATGTTGAGGGGCAAGGAGGTAATAGTCCTAGATGGAGTTGATATGAGGGTAGTAATGAATGAATGAATGAAACACTGGTCAAACTCATCGTGTGCACCCAGTGCTGTGCGGGGCACTAGTAGTGGAGATGCATGAGAGACACAGGCTCTGCCCTCAAGGAGATTCCAGTCTAGGGGAATAAGGTAAATAAATAAAGCCCATGAAATGGGATATGGACTTTATACAAAATACAGCAGAGGCAAAGGAGGAAGTGGCCCATTCTTTACCCAAGGAAGCCAGAGACAGCTTCCTGGAGGACCTTATGCTTGAATCAACCTCTGAAGGGTCTGCAGAAGTCTGAACTTTATCCTGTAGGTGATGGGGAAGAAAAATGGTCAGACTAACAGTTAAAAAGAATGCTTGCAGTACAGTGAGTAGAATGGAGAGTGAAGAAATGAGAGACAGGAAGACCCAATGTGACACTGAGTAGTCATCCAAAGATAAGGCAGAAGTGCAGGTGGAGTTAAGAGATATTTTAGAATTTTGTCCATTTGGGGATTACCAACAGCCATGACACAAATTTATGGCTGTTGCTCCATTGATGACCCTGTATCCCTACACCGCCTCCTCCCAAGTGCTTCTGGGGGTTCCCAGGGTTGTCTCGAAGGTGCTGGTGAGTGAGTCTGTACCCCTGCGTGGTCCCTCCATGCCCTGTCCCTGGGGTGCTTCTGCCCTCACAGGCTACGTGCTTTGACCTGGGTGGGATGGGGGTGTTGAGTGTCCTGGGGGAGTGATGCTTGTTTCCTAATGATTATACACTTTTCATAAGATTGTCCTTTGAGCTGTTACACAGAGACTCCCTCGTCTCCAGGTAACTCAGAGGAGGACAGGGACGGAAAAGAGGTCTGCTTGCCAGAACCCATCCTCCCCGTGTCCCTCACTTCTGATAACCCAGCCCACTGTGACTGGCTCCTTCTCCCATCCTGCAGGAGCGAAAGCAGGGGAATGGGGGGTGGGGAATGGAGTTGATTCTCCTAGGATGTTTCTTAGCCCCCAGGCTACAGGCTTTGCTGAGCCTTCTCAGCCAGTTTGCCAGAAATGTGTGGGCAGAGACCCAAGTGCACCCATACAATAGGGGTCTCAGAGCTTTGAGTCATCATGGGATATACGGTCTCAGAGCTTTGAGTCATCATGGGATATCTCAGAGCTTTGAGTCATCATGGGAGTGGGTGCAGAGAGGAGGCCGGAGAGCTTTCAGGAGTCATGGGACGTCATTGAAAAGACCGAGCAAGGTCTTCAATACCTGCCTAGAGGGTCTATTTCTCCCCACACGTCAGTGTTTCTCCAGGAGTGGACTGGTTTACATCAGCTTCTGAATTACCTGGAGACTTGGCTCAAATTTTCAATTTGGGGGCCCTTATCTGAATCAGAAGCCATGGTGGGTGGGGCTTGGGAAACTTTCATCTTTAATTAGTGCTCCCTGAGTGTAGTGCTCTACACACACTCCTGTAATGGGTCCATATGTCATCTCTTTAGGTAAATTGAAGGCTCCTGAGTGTAGGTGCCGTGTCTAAGGCTCTTCTTGTCTCCCCCTACACACAGGCAGACGGTTCGTGTATGTTCATTGAAGTTGAGTGAAATGATGCAATGTTGACAGACTGACCGCGCTTATACACTGCCTCCTCCAACAAGACATCTTACACTCATTCATTCCTTTATTACTCTTTTATTCTGCAAATACTTATTAGTGCCATCTCAAGGCCAGGAACTGGACTGGGTGCTGAGTCTCAAGAGAACGACAGTGACAGAGAGGCAGGGGCCCTGGAGCAGGGAGCAAGGGGTGCGCAATGATGGGGGGTGAGACTTCTCAGAAGCAAGGGCTTTCCCCAGCACAGGGAAGGTGAAAATCCCCTAGGAGGCTTTCCTAGGATGAGTTGTAATTTCTGCATTATTCTGTCTCCCCAAATGAAAAAAGACACCTCAATTCCTTCCTAATTCCCCAGCTTCAGGGCACGGCGGGCAGTTTGAAGCCTCTTAGAGTCAGGAGATAAAGGGAAGCATTATGTTCCACTGGGTCCCGTTTGATCTTTATACCATCAACACGGGGCTCCGGGCTTCCCCATTTCTCTTTCCCTCCTCCAAGGTCACCCAGAAGGCCGTGGGCTCTTTGATGTTCAAAGGAAGTTTGCAGGACGACATGCCTGGTCGTCTGTGCCTCAGTGCGCTGCTGGCCGGCGTTCCTGACTCAAGTCGGGGCAGAGGAGGGTCCTTCCCTCTTTCTGGGGCAGATCCAGAGCCGTTAGGAGGGGCATGAGCGTGTTCTTTTATAAATCCCTCCTTTTTTCCTGGGTCTCAAATGGAGTTTTTGACCATTTCTCATTTCCCTTCTCTCAACTTTATTCCTGACCAGAAACCGTCTGCTTAGTTCTGGCTGTACCCGAGTAGCAAGGAACACGCAGGAAGCGAGCACACCCTCAAGTCCAGGCAAAACTCACGAGACCATGCTGAGAGTGTATCTCTGAGGCTCAGACTGTCAGCAACCTCACAGGAACAGGTGCCCACAATCCCAGAAAGAAACAAAAGCAGCGTGGGGAGCCACCCATCCTTTTTCCATTAGTTAAGTCGTTTTGCACTGTTTCGAGGCTGTCCCTGTGTTGTATGAAAATGCCAGGGATCTGCACCTTCTGCAGTTGTGACCAGAGGTCCCCTCTTGGGTACCAGTGAGGCTTTGGGACTCAGCCAGCTTAGGAGAGATGCTTCAGCCGCTCTCCTGGCCGGGCTGCAGCAGGAACAGGAGGGAACTTTGCAGGCGCTCATCCCCCGAGGACCACCACATAAGGGGAGGAGGGTGCGGGTCAGTTTGCCTCCCCTGGTCCTCAGTGATGTCAAGGAATGCGGATTCAGAGCAAGAATACATACGTAACAAGGGGGACAGGGATGTCACAGTATCCTTGGAAAGAGGTGCAGAGCTGGCCTCAAAGACACGGGAACATAGCTTGGGAACTGGAAAGATGCAGCTCTAGTCACCAGGTTGCCTTCTCCCACCCACTCCTCACCAGCCGTGGAGTTTCTTGGTTCCCACAATTCCGGTGACTCAGAACGTCTTCCTCGCTGCTTCCAGCACTCAGGTGACGACCAACCTACTATCTCATCCCCCATCCTTTATAGGTGTTTTATTCTGTTGACTCAGATCTTCAGCTTCTCGCTGACACTGCTTATTCTTGAGCCCTCGTGGCCTGTCTTCTTTCTATGTCTTCTTCCTCTGTGGTTTCCAAGTGCGCTCCCAACAAAACTAGCTATCGACTCTTTCCCTGTCTCTCCTGTTAAAGTCCAAGAGAAGGAGGGTTTGACTGGATGAAGTGAATCATCATTATGCTTTCTGGGCAATGCTCTTTGGTCTGAGATACTTCATGGGCCATGGTTCAACCTCTCGACTGGCCAATTGGGCAGCCTAGTGGCAGGACTCACCCCTGCTCCAATCCGCTTGGCCAGAGCTAATAATGACCTCAGCTGGGCAACACATACAAGAAAGCATCTAAGGCTTATTCATTGTACAGGTGCAGTGAGTTGAGCAGTCTTCTTAAAAGGGGGCCATGGCTATAGCTGCCATCGTGAAGAATGGTCTGCTTAGTGCAGTGGGTCTGATGGGGAGACAGACCTGGGTTTGGACTGTCGTTCTACTTAGTGGCTGTAACTTGGGAAGGTTACTTAATCTTTCTGAGCTCATTTCCTTATCTGTAAAAATGGGGCTGGAGATGAGATATGTACTATATTGTAGTGATGTGTGAACTAGGGAGAAATTACGAAAAGTACCAATAAATAGTTGGTGCTCAGGTGTTCCGTAAATAGCTTTCATTATGGCAATGCTGCACTGGTCTGTCTGATTCTAGATTTCCAGGTCACTGACTTTGACATAAGTTTGGTGTCAGGAGCTCATTTCTTGATTCAAATCCCATGGTTGCCACAATGCCAGCATTGGCGGTGAAAAAGGAGAATAAAGTAGGTGTAGAAAGAGCATCATTAAGAAACATTCAGAATATATGCTTGATTGTGTTGTAGGGTCTTATCTAAGTCTGACTGGAAATGTTAGGCAAGATTTGAGATGTTTCCTCTTCAGTAATTCAACAAGAATGACTTCAGTTGTTATATCGGAAATGAGAAACCAGAGAAGTTTTCTTGGCTAGCCTCCTTCGATAATTGATTTAAGAATATCTGTAATACCTCTGTTGCAAGACTTTGAGAAACAATGCAGACAATGTAGAGATACATCCATACGATAAAAGCAAATCCAGAGTCAGAAACCATAGTGTCTGGTTATCAGTGTTTTTCAATTAACAAGCTTAGACTTGTGATTGATGCCACAGGAGCTGTAATCAACCAAACTCAGGAGCCCTCTGAGAAGAAGCAGATGAAAACCAAGATATTCTTCCCCACATATGATCCCTGAGAAAGAATTACGGGTGATTCTGGCTTCTAGATCACTTCCCTTGGCTAGTCTGGCACATACCCCACTCCCCTGCCTTCCCCTCAATTTCAGGATTAAATCCAGGCCACCAGACAGAGCTTCTAGCCAATTCTTTCATGTAAAGAATTCCTGGATAAGCTGCATATAGCACAGCTCAGTCTTCTGAATAGCAACGTGATTTCCCACAAATGGAAGCCATTGTAGGCAGAGAGCTCACGTGGATCACTGAGGAAGGTTTGGATTGCATCAGGCAGCTACTCTCTGCACCCATTTTGAGACACCGGGACCAGGGATTTCATGCAGCTTCTGCAGTGAATCATCCTGAAGGAAGAGGTCAAGGAGGCACTCTAGCATCAATGTCCCCATGGAGGTTTTCTGATTGTGACCTGGGATCTGCAGTGTCGCAAGGCTCCAACTCTCAGCATCTCATGCTATTCGTTAAGGCTTATTGACAAATATGGCCTCAGAAGCACTGGCACCTCTGATGACATGAGTAAGAAGGTATACGTATAGATTAGATAGATAGATACATAGATACCCAGATGGATAGAGAACATAGATACATAGATGGATGGATACATAGATACATAGATGGATGGATACATAGATACATAGATGGATGGATACATAGATACATAGATGGATGGATACATAGATACATAGATGGATGGATACATAGATACACAGCTACGTATATAGATAGATAGATGATAGATAGATAGATAGATAGATAGATAGATAGGTGGGTAGCCATGTTAAATTTTAGAAAATGTGCTTCCTTTGGTGGAGATACATTTTGGTAAAAAATGTTTTTCCAATCGGTGATAAAGGCTACTGTCTGGGGAGAAAATTCTTTTTCCAGAAGGCTGCCATGGTGATTTTTAGTAGTAATAACGTGAGGCAGAAAAATGAGGAGCTGCAAGAATCTTCTTCTTTCTATTTTGCTGTAGAAGAGATAAATCACGAACTGCTAGACCCTGAGAAGGTGAACCCCAGACTGTACAGCCTAAGAGACAGCATGGAAAATTCTATCAGAAGTCCTCTTTTCCCACTTAGATTTCTGATGGATGGCGGACTTGGGAACGTCTTCCTTTTACATTGATTTATTGATGCAACCTATATTTCTTGAGTAGTACTATCAGGCACTGTTGTAATTGTTGAGAATTCAGTAGCAAGCAAGGCAGAAATTTGCCTACTGTTGGAAATTTAGGAAAATATCCAGTTTTTCCCATTAAAAATAGTGCTGTTAGAACATTTTGTACTTCTTTTGAGCCCAGAGAGAAATTTGTGCAAAAGTTTCTCTATGATAGATTATTAGAAAAGGGATATCTGGATCATAGAATATGCACATCTTCAACTTGACTGTATATTGTTAAATCAGTCTGTAACGTGATTGTTCAAATTAAACTCCTAAAGCTGGACATGAGTTCCCATTGCTCCATATTATTGCCGATTCATCATAATGTCAGACATTATAACTATGTAATAGTACATATTGTCTTAATTTTTAATTCCTTGATCGCCAGTGTGATTGGGCATTTTTCATATATTTATTGGTCATTTGGATTTTCTGTTTTCAGATTCTTTCTTTAGGAATTTGGTCCATTTTGCTCATCCTTTCCTATTTCCTGAGGGCTGAATGCTTTCTCTGTCATATAGAAAGATTCCATATATGTCTGTGTGTGTCTCTGGACTGTCTTATCTCTTCTATACCTCTCTCTTCCTGTACTAACACTTCTGTCTTGATTAATATAGTTTAAAATACGTTTTCATAGCGTAGGGAAATCACCCATCTTCACTTTATTCTTTCAAATTTCCTTGGCTATTCTTGAATGCCTAGTTCTTCCAAATAATATCTAGAATTAGCTTTTTAAGTCTATTTTAAAAAACCCATTGTGATTTAGGCTGTATTTCATTGTCTCTTTAAAATAATTTGGATTGAATTGGCATGTTTAAATATTGATGTTATAAGTCACAATCACGATGTTCTCTTCATATAGCTATGTCTTCTTTAAAGTTTTTCTTGTTTTTTTAAAAACAAATATATAGAAATATAACTCACATACCATATAATTCATCCTTTTAAAGTATGTGATTCAGTAGTTTATATTTACAAAGCTGTGTAACCATCACTATTATCTAATTCTAGAACATTCTCATCAACCTCAAAGAAATCCCATACTCATAAACAGTCTCCCCAACTCTCCTTCTCCCTGGCCTGTCCCCAGTCCCTGGGAACCACTGATTTACTTTCTGTGTTCATAGATTTGCGTATTCTGGACATTTCATATAAATGGAATTGTACACTATGTGGTCTTTTGTGCCTGGCTTCTTTCATTTAGCATGTTTTCAAGGTTCATCCGTGTTGTATCAGTAATTCCTTCTTTTTCTATGGCCTAATGATATACCATTGTATGAACATACCAATTTTATTTATCCATTCATCAGTTGATGGACATTTAGGTTGTTCCTACTTTTTTATCATTGTAAATAATGCGCTTTGAACACTCACATACAAGTTAAAGTTTTCTTTGAAGCACAAAATTTTTTATTATACTTTTGACAAAGTACAATTTATCTATTTTTTTTCTTGGGTCACCTGTATTTTTAGTGCCGTATCTAAGAAACTGTGCCTAATACAAGGTCATGATAATTTTCTCTGATTTTTCTTCTGACAGTTTTATAGTTTTAGCTCTTATATTTATGTCTATGGTGCACTTCGAGTTAATTTTTTGTATACTGTGTGAGGTACGGTTCCAAGTTAATTCTTTTGGATATAGATATCCAGTGGTCCCAGCACTGTTTATTGGAAAGCTTATTCTTTCCTTATTGAACTGTTTTGGTACCTTTGTCAAAAATCGATTGACCAGAAATGTAAGGATGTATTTCTGGATTCTCAATTCTATTCCATTGATGTGTATGTCCATCCTTAGGACAGTTCCACATATCTTGATTAGTGGTTTTGTAGTTTTGTAGTAAGTTTTGATATTGGGAAGTTTGAGTCCTCCACGTTTATTTTTCTTTTTCAAGATTGTTTGGTTATTCTGGTTCCCTTAGTTTTCCTCATGAATTTTGGGATCGGTTTGTCAGTTTCATGAAAACAAGGGAGCTAGAATTGTGACAGGTATTGCGTCCAATCTATAGATCAGTTTGGAGAATGCTGCTACCTCAACAATATTGTCTTCCAGTTTCTGAACACAGGATGTCCTTCCATTTATTTAGGTCCTATTTAATTTCTTTCAACACTATTTTGTAGTTTTTAGTGTGTAAGTCCTACATTTTGTTCAGTTTATTCCTGAGTTGTTCCATATTTCATTCTTTTTGAAGCAATTATAAATGGAATTGTCTCAATTTCATCTTCAGATTGTTTATTGTTATATAGAAATACAATTGCATTTTGTATCTTGTATCCTGCAAACTTGTTGAACTCACTTATTAGTCCTAACAGTATTTTTTAAATTTCTTAGGATTTTCTATATACAAAATTATGTTATCTGCAAACGTGCATGGATTTACTTCTTCCTTTTCAATTGGATGCCTTTTCTTTTTCTTCCTTTCTCCCTTTCTTTCTTTCTTTCCTTCCTTCCTTCCTTCCTTCCTTCCTTCCTTCCTTTTTTTCTTCTTCTAATTGCCCTGGCTAGAACCCTGATATAGTATTGAATAAAAGTAGCAATAATAGCTATCCTCGTACTGTTCCTGATTTCAGTAGGAAAGTATTCATTTTTACCATTAGGTATGATATTCACGTTTTTCGTTTTTGTTTTGTTTTGTTTTGGTTTTGGTAGAAGGTCTTTTCAGTTTGGGGAAGCTTCTTTCTATTCCTGGCTTGTTGAATGTTTTTATCATGAAAGAATGTTGGATTTTGTCAAATGCTTTTTCTGCATACATTGAGATTATCATGTAGTTTTTTACTTTTATTCTATTAGTATGGTTTATCACATGGATTGGTTTTTAAATTTTAAAACAAGCCTGTATTCCTGTGATAAACCCCACTTGGCCATAGTATATCAGCCTTTTACATGTTGCTGAATTCAGTTCGCTGAGAATTTTTGTCTACATCCACAAGATTTGTGGTCTTCTTGTGATGTCTTTGTCTCTGTTTGATATCAAGGTAAGCATCATAAGATATGTTGGGAAACATTTTGTCCTCTCCTGTTTTATGGAAGAGTCTGTGAAGGATTGGTGTTATTTCTTTAAATATTTGACTGATTCATTAATGAATCCCTCTGGGCCTGGGATTTTCTTTGTGAGGAGTGTCTTTTCTCGTTATAGGTTTATACTGATTTTCTATTTCTTCTTGAGTCAGTTTTGGTAATTTTTGTCTTTCTAGGAATTTGTCTATTTCATCTATGTTATCTAATTTGCTGGTATACAATTGTTTATAGTATATCTTTATAATTTTTAAAATTTCTGTTTGGTCGGTAGTTATGCCCCTTCTTTTTTCCCCTTATTTTACTAATTTGAGTCTCTCTCTCTCTCTCTCTCTCTCTCTCTCTGTGTGTGTGTGTGTGTGTGTGTGTGTGTGTAATCTTGGTTAGTCTAGCTTCAGTTTAGTTAATTCTGTTGGCCTTTTCAAAGAACCAACTTTGGTTCTGAGTTTTCTCTTTTTTCTATTTTATTTGTTTCTTCTCTTATCTTTATTATTTCCTTTCTTCTGCTTGCTTTGGATTTAGTTTGCTCTTCTAAACCTTGTACTTATTTTGTTAGATTTATTTATTTAGGCAATTTATATTTTGTGATGTAGTTAATGGTATATTTTTAAAAGCTTTCTATCGTTATGTTTCTGCTACTTGGGAATGCAATTAATTCTTGTATAATGATCCTTGAAAAAAATTTTAAAATCCCTAGAAAATATAACTTAACAAAACTGTCTCAAAAAGAATTATAAAACCTGGTTACATCTACAACCTTTATAAAAGTTGAGTCAGTGTTTTAAAAAAGTCTATCCCCTCCCCCACCTCCAAAACACACACAAATTCTACTAGACTCAGTGGTTATATAGGTGAATTTTACTAAATGTTATTCAAAATTTTCTATAAAATAGAAAACAGAATGCTCCTCAACTTGTTTTACAGAGACTCCTTTATCTTTAATGCCAAGATGAGGTTAAAAATCATTCATGAAAAGAAATTATGACCAATTTCACCTTGGAATACAGATGTAAATATCCTAAGTAAAATGTATTAAAAATATATCCTAAATAACTGGTGTATCCTAAGAATGCAAGCATGAATTAACATTTTTAAATCTGTTAATGTAATTTACATCCACAGATGAAATGAAAAAGCCATATGTATTAGTCTGTGAAGGCTGCCATTACAGAATACCACAGACTGGGAGGCTTAAACAACAGAAATTACTTTTCTCACAGTTCTGAAGGCCAGAAGTCCAAGATCAGAGTGTCCGCAGATTTGGCATCTCCTGAGACCCCTCTCCTTGGCTTGCAGATGCTCCCCTTTTTGCTGCTTCTTCAAGGTCATTTCTCAGTGCTGTGCACCCCTGGTGTCTCTCTGTGTGTCCTAATCTCCTCTTCTTATAAAGAGACCAGTCAGAGTAGACTATGGCCCACCCTAATGGTCTCATTTAATGTAACCATCACTGGTCATCCTTTCTGGCAGCTCCTGTCAATGTCAGGCTCATCTGTTCAGCCCTGTCCTGATGGCAGAGCTCTTGCATGGCTTTTATACATGAATGGAGCAAAAGAAGAAGGACTTCACCTCCACTCTACACTGGCCTAACTCACCTGGAATGCCTCCTCTCCTCATTCCCACCCATCCACAGCCCAACCCAAATCCCATCCCTTTCAGGTTACCCTGGACCACAGCAATCTCAGCACCCTCTCTAAACTCCTTGAAAGGTTCTTGTCTGCATTATTCCTTTACTAGTTACATGTATGTTTCCTGATGTCATGTCTTCTATTGTTAATTTAGCTTGTTATAATGATAGGTTTTCTATTTTCATTAGGTAGTAGGTTTTTTCAGAGTAGAGACCAGATCTTTACATTGTCCACAATATGTGTTCATAGTAGTTACTCAATCAATACTACTTGAATATTCATCTGAACAAATTTATAAATGAAACAATGAGTGAATGATAGAAATAGAAGGAGACCGTACACATCCTAGCTTTGAGGTGCTTCTTTGTGATGTCTTTGAGGCAGGAAGAAATGCCAGAGACTCCTCCGATCCCCAGGCACATGTAATTACAAGCCTGTGGATGAGGTTTGTGCTTTCGCGTCCCTCTAGGGTTTGCTTTACTAAGGAATTTGTTGTGTCATTAACTCCACCTCTTTCCCAAGGGTAAATGTGATCCCTGACCCCAGGGTCCTCATGACCCCTGGGTTAGTTATTGAGCTCAACTCCATGTTTACTCAAATCCTGTCTCCAAGTAGCCAGTAGTGAGGCGCTGATTAACAGCTCTTACTGTACATGGCAACGGTCCTTAATCACTTCCACATGCCCTGACTTCATGTTATATTGCTTTAGCCGCTAATTTTCAAAATCCCCAAGACAAGATCTCTGCTCTGAAACACGTGTTTTGGAGCTGTTCCTTTCTGCTGTGCGCTGCTACAAAACTTACATGTGGTTTAATTCAACAGCAGGATGGAAAGGGAGATGTGTGCATAATTTTTCTCCCTCTTTTCTTCCCGAGTCCTGTTTCTGCCAAAGCCTTTGGCCAGGATCCAGAAATGGCACATTCAATAATACCCAATGTGTTTGGGTAATATTTCATAATTACATCGTTGTTGGGAAAATTGTTGCCTTGAGAATAATTCCTCTGCACAAACAGAAAGTTGGAGGCCCCTGTGCCCCTTCACGCTCCCCTTGCTAGGGGGAGAGGGAGGCAAGAAGTAGAAGAGAAGAAAAAAAGGAAAAGAGGAAGGAGAGAGGAATATGAAATTTGTCTGTTTGTCTTTCATAAGGGGACAGATTAGAGAAGATTTATGACATGGTGAAGGATGAATATTAAGAGCGTTTAGGAATCCTGCCAATTCTATGCTTGGAACTGATTTTCTTCAGAAGGTAAATAGAAACCCCATGTCCAGGTTTCTAGAAGATGGAGGGATAGATGATGAGGAGGACCGGAGACCTAGGAGGTGGACCGGAGACCTAGGGGATGGCCCTTGTCCTGCCCGCCCCGCATTGCATTCACGAGTGCGTCCCGGGGATGGCTGTTCAAACACGGCGCCCTCAGTCATCCACCTTTCCAGCCTCAGCATCTTACCTGGAAGCTAGGTTCTGAGACTCAAAGGAAATGCACAGTTGGGAGGCCCAAAGGAAAGGCTTCTGGTGGCTGAAGGGAAGGAAGGCTGGTAGAACGGCAGGTTAAACTGGGAGGTCTGACTAAATGGTGAGTTTATAGCTGTGGCCTCCAGAGTCTACATAGGCCAGGACTGTCCCAGGAGCAGCTGCTCCCCAGGTTGGGTAGAAAACACTGGGGAGAGTGTTCAAGCAGCCTGCAGTTTCCACATCTTACTATAAGGAGCTTCTCTGCACGTCAGTAACTGATGTATTTGGAAAAGAGTCGTGCAAACATTCCCTCTAAGCGCCTTTCATTGTAGACCTAAACTCTCGGGATGAGGGGCCAGCTCAATCCCCACAAAGATGTCATCACCCCGAAGAAGAGACATCTAGCCGCGGCAGTCACCCAGATGAATGTTCCCCAGGGACCACTGCAGAGCCTGGCAACTAAGAGGCGACCACAGCCCACGGCGTTCGGGCTCAGAGGTCACCGGCGGGTTATTCTCGAGCTCTGACTTGAACTGGTGACAGCAGCCTGTGGGCTCGTCTTCCTGGCATTTGCAAACAATTTGGGATGGATCATTCGAGCAGCTTCAGCCAGGAGGAGCTTTCAGTGACAGTCCAAGATGTCATTGATTAAGAACAAAACAAGTGAAAATCATATGGAAAGAACCGTATCCCAAACCACCATCTTCAGAAGCCAATCTCCCAAAACAAAGTAAAATCAAACCTCCAGACAAAATAAGCCACCACCTACAATGCAGCCTCTCCTGGCACCCTCTGAAGATCTTTGTTTCCCCCCAGCAACGCCACCCAATTGGACGGTAAACCCCAGGAGGACAGGAGTCCCGGCCAGTTTTGCTCTTTGTTGAATTTCCAGCACCTAACACAGAAGCTAGGATATAATAGTCCCTCAAAAACTCCTTGCTGAAAGAGCAAATTAGCAGGATAAAAGTAATTAATGAGAAAGGAAACCAAGGAAGCAAACAAACCGGAAACAACCAGGGACTCAGATCTGAAGGGGAATTTCCAACTCCATTTAAAGAACTGTCTGTGACCAGGTTGCCTAACATTCTGCTCTGCTTGTGTGTAACTTGCCCTTGAATCTATGTGTGGGTGGGATGGTCTGTTCCCCTCCCCCGCCCCCTCCCCCACAATCTGGGAAGATTTCTAAATTTTAATATCATTTGCCTTCACTGATCTTAGTGGCTTCAGATGATTCCTGGAGCAACAGGTAAATAATTCTCGGTCCCTCAGCCCCTACCTGTGGTGCATGAAGGAAATGCTTCCTATTTGTTTTAATAAAGTTTTACATTTAGGGAGGCCCCTGGGGATACAAATTTGAAGCTGTTTTCTCTCTGTAAGACTTCCGTTGGGCCAGAGCCATGGGCCAAATGCTCTTGCCACCATTTTCTGAATTCTCAATGTCCATCGTTTCTGTTCATGATGAACTTGGGTCTTCCTGTGGGAGAACAGAGCCTGCCTACCCTGCCTCAGGCCTGCAGTTTCCCTAATAAAAGCCAGAGGGTAGATTTTGATTGATCTGATTTACAAAGCATAAGGTTGGAGCTTTCAGCAACCCCTTCTCGCATCTAACCAAAAGCAAACTCACGGAAACGTGCTTGCGGTCTGAGATCCTGCCTCATTTTAAGCCTTGATTAAGTGCATGTCTCTGTGTGTCCCCTGCCCCTTCTGTGTTGCCACCCCACCATAATGGCCAAGAACCCAACAGGTTGGGCTGGAAACAGAGCCTTTAGACCAAGTCATACAACAGGCTTCTGAGTTGGGTACAAAGCCAAACACGATCTGATTTATAGGAACTTGGGGGGCCCCCCTGATAGAGCATATCCACTCCCCTTAATTGACCTGGCTGGAACTCTTGCGACAGAGATTACAAAACTCAGAGCAATTAGCTGGAGATATTCATAGGTTCTGTCATGTAAAGTATTTAGAACAAAGCCTTGGATTGAATTCCAAACAGAGAATTTTTACTTCTGGAGCCAAAGAAGACTTTGTTCTGGGGTTTACATCATGAAACTATTTTTAGAGTCCAAGTCTGCTCTGGCAGGGGAACCAATGTTCCCTGTCCTTCCCTGGATTCCTTGTGCCAACGTCCCCTCCCCACCGATTCTTTTTCTTCCCCAGAGCCGGGCACTTGGCCTGGACATGACTGGGGAATGATGAAGGCTTCAAGGGGGTGAGCCCAGGATGGACGGCTGTCTCTGGGGGGCCCCTGGGGGATGGGGACCAGGGTCATCTCAAGACCCAACCCAAATGGACAAATTGTTTGAAGCTCTGGGAAACTGTGGTTGAGAGTTTAGAAAGCCTGGAGGAGGCTGTCTGTCCTCTCCTGTCAAGACAGAACGGGAGACATTGGTTTTGTATCAAGAAAAGTTCCTATAATTTCTCAGCTTCCTCCTGGATCCCTACACCCTCTGTACAGGACGTGTTATAGGAGCAAGGATCTGAGTGAAAGAAGAGACTCCCTCAAACCTAACAGAACTCTTGTTCTTGCTACTAACACTTGTGTACGTCTTTGTACTTTTCACAGCAGTTTTATTCATCCTTCTAATGTGATCCTCTAACTACTCTAAGTGGAACCTGGGATTCTAATGATGGGGGAACTGAGGACCAGAAGAGAGAAATCATTTTCAAAGGTCATTTAGTGAGATAGCAACCTAAGTTTCTCAACTCCTACTTCAGAGTTTTTTCTAGTAAGCTGTGTAAGTCAGCTCAACCGGGGAAGAGGTTTCTAGGAAGAGACTGCCCAGAGGGGCAAAATGTCCCGCCCTGGCCCTGCCTGACCCACTACGGGGACAGCTGAGCAGAGCCACATCGTTCAAGCATGCTGGCTGTCATCCTTGCTGTCAGACTCTGGGGCTTTGTTCCTGGGGATGGGAAGCCTCTTCTCATTTCTCCCTTCCTCATGGGACGCCCATGCTAAGGGTAAGCCTCACAGAGCACTGGGCAATGTTCCCAAGGTGTCCGTGTGAGGCAGCCCTGACACCCGAGGGCATGCAGGCTCAGGTCCAGGGCTGACCCCAGACCAGGCAGAAAGAAAGGCACCTCCTCCAGGGAAATGCAGCCCCACAGCCGGGCACAGGGTTTGGAGAGGAGCCCTGACAGCAGCCAACCTCCCCTGCTCCCTTGGTCAGTGTCTCTGTATAATGAATAGAAAGAGGAGATCAGAGCCAGGATGCCAGGCTTCCTTCCCTCACCCCCGTTGGGCAGAGTCAGGGAAATCACCCCTGAGGATAGTGGGGGGAGGTGGCCCCCCTATACAGTGCTGGCCATACAGTCTGACTCAGGAATCCATCCCCTGTTTTCCGGGCTGGGTGGGACTTTTGAAGGAATGAGTGGTATTTCCCACCTCCCCTCAGGGACAGCCAGGGCCCTGTGTTCCGGGGACCTGGACCTCCGTTGCCCCAGGTGAGAAACAAGTACAGGCTTGTGCAGGGGAGGAGCTGGCTGATCCCAGCGTGGGATTTCTCAGGTTGAAGGGGAGGGGGGACACATCCCAAGGAAGGACGCCCAGAGCGGATGGATGGAGAGCTCCTGGGCCCCCTGGGGGTGGGGACTTATGCTCTGCCTGCACCCAGAGGCAGGAGGTACAGGACCTTGGATGGAATGAGTGTGGAGATGTCCGGGGTGAACAGGAAGTACCACTTCGGTAAGAGATGTGAAAGGTTCCTTTTTTGTTGTTTTTTTTAGTATATGCATTTCTTTCTTTTTTTTTTAACATCTTTATTGGGGTATAGTTGCTTTACAATGTTGTGTTAGTTTCTGCTTATAAAAAGGTGAATCTGCTCTATGTATACATGTATCCCTACATCCCCATTCTTGAGGCTCCCTGCTTGGCTTGGAGGAGGGGTCGGGGTCTTGGAATGGACCACACAGGCTAGGACACTGAGCATCAAAGTAGTGAAGACAGGTGCTGAAGCAGAGACCTTTCCCCACTTCTGGGATGATGTGAACACCAGGAATTTTTTTTTTTTTTTTTTTGCTGTACGCGGGCCTCTCACTGTTGTGGCCTCTCCCGTTGCAGAGCACAGGCTCCGGACGCGCAGGCTCAGCCGCCATGGCTCACGGGCCCAGCCGCTCCGCGGCATGTGGGATCTTCCCGGACCGGGGCACGAACCCGTGTCCCCTGCATCGGCAGGCGGACTCCCAACCACTGCGCCACCAGGGAAGCCCTGCTTCTATTTCTTGAGGTCTATCTTGACTTCTGGGAAACCTGCTGGTACCTCTGATCACCCAGGACCCAGAGACTATGTCCTGGACTTCTTGAGTTTGAGATGCTCTAGAATAATGAGAAAATGGTAGGGTCCATTTAGAGTGGAAGATGGGACTTGTCCCTCTGAAAGTCGGAGGGGGCAGAGCCTGGTAAGGCAGCCCCTCAGAGAATAATGTCTATAAATGTCCTGTCTTGTCTCCAAGTCTTTCTGATCATGCACGAGTCTTTCTGCGCAATATTTCAGGGCTCCCCTGCAAACTTGCACGTCAGCTGATGAAGGGGTGTTTCTGTATCTGCTTTTTCTTAAGTGGCAGAGGAGGTTATACTGTGACCTGATTCTCAGACCTTAATACCACCTTAGATAGAAAACATGGTAAAAAAAGAGATTCTTCTCCCAGAGATAAAGGCAGCAATTGATCCAAAGCATTACTACCCCTGAACCCTCCTTTCCTGCTAAACCTAGAATTGATTCCAAGGATGTTTTTCAACCTGAAACAGAAGTATCTCCAATTCTATGTTCTGATGTGAACTGTTTCAAATATCTGTCCTTGTCCTGAACAAAACTCAAACCAGGGCCACCTCAGGCTCATTTCAACCATTGTTACTATTCATTTTGAATCTCTGATACAGAGAAATGGAAGACCCTTTTTGGACTCTACTGTTTTAGCAGCAATCTCCCCTTACTCACTCACCTGAAAAACATGAAGGGTCTGGAGCAAACTCTGCAGAGCAAAGATTGACCACATCTACCTCTGCAAAGCCTCCTGAGGGTGCTGGGTCTCCCCAGTCCCTGCTTCACCAAAAGGCAGCATTCCTGAGCTGCCCACGTGGGCTCATGGTTTCTGGCCAGCTCTGCCCCCCTAGGACTGGCTGTCTTCTTCACCACACCCTGGAAATTAACATCTGGTGTTCTCCATTCTCTCTCCTCCATGTTGATCAGAGCCTGGCTGATAGAGGCTCACTTCTCTCTTCTGCTCCCCACAGGGCACTCTGAGGACCCATCAGTCCAGAGTCCTGTCGTTCTAGGGCCCCCAAGCCAGCTGGCTGCACCTCCTTCCTTGGCTGCCATCGTCCGTGGGCTCTCGAGGTCTGTTGGCCATGACCTCCAGCGTGTGAGCTCCAGCCAAGCCTCTGCTCTTTTTCAGTTTTCTCCTTGTCTCCTTCCCCTTTTCCTGAGTGCTGCACACTTCCTTCTTTCTCTCTTCCATCCAGGCAAGGTTCCTGTCCTTCTCCAGACAAGGGTTGTCATGAGCAACCAGGATCCTGGAATAAAGGAGAGGGAAAGTGGTTTAAGAGTCAAGGAAAGCACGCTGCAGAAGTGCTGTCAAGGGCATCATAAGTGCTGGGCTGGCTGTGTGTGTTGGGTGAGGCTGGATGAGGCTAAATAATGCATGCAGCTCGTAGCTTAGCTGAAAAGGAACCCTAGCAAAAAACTGGGAAACGTGGATCTTGCCATGGTCACTTTTTTTTTTTTTTAAGATGTTGGGGGTAGGAGTTTAGTAATTTATTTATTTATTTTTGCTGTGTTGGGTCTTCGTTTCTGTGCGAGGGCTTTCTCTAGTTGTGGCAAGGGGGGACCACTCTTCATCGCGGAGCGCGGGTCTCTGACTATCGCGGCCTCTCTTGTTGCGGAGCACAGGCTCCAGACGTGCAGGCTCAGTAGTTGTGGCTCACGGGCCTAGTTGCTCCGTGGCATATGGGGTCCTCCCAGACCAGGGCTCGAACCCATGTCCCCTGCATTAGCAGGCAGACTCCCAACCACTGCGCCACCAGGGAAGCCCGCCAGAGTCACTTTTAAGTGAAGTCTTAAAGTGTGGAAATCTCCCTTTAGACTAAAGAAGAATTAATGGGGAATAGTCTGTAGAAAATCAAGCCTCTGTGAATTTTCACTTACCTTAATCTCTTTTGGCTTTCAAAAGGTGGAATAAGGGATATGGGAAACTCTTGCCCTGACCTTCATTCTTTCTCCCAGGCTGAACACTATGGTATGGGAGATTTGGGAGAAATAAAGGGAAGAGAATGTTGGACATAGCCAGATAAGTGTCTCAGTTGTTAGGAAAGGAGATTACCAAGCGGGGTGGGGCTGGGAAATCTGAAAATAACCTAAGGATTTTCCATAACATGTGAAAATCCAACCAATAACCAGGAATAATAGCAATGAAGAGGAAAAGAAAAGTCATCAAAGAAACAACTTAACCACCATGAAGCTTGCTAATTAGCTCAGATTTTATGAACGATCAAGCAAGAGATGGAAGAAAAAGCACATGACCTGGCCAATCCATAGGAAATGTGTCGGAGGAATTCAAGATCGCAGTGAGCCGTGGACTGTGAAATGTGCCCAAATGGACTATCTGGAATAAAATGTGACAACGAGATGAAGCCGATACTTAGGAAAGATTGTGTAATGGCTGAAGAGCACGGCCTCTTCTTGCTGGAAGAGACAAAAGAACTTTCAAGATCCACTTTTCTGTGGTAAACTCTCTTCCCACTTATGCTTTTCTTTCAAACAGAGACCCTTTCCCAACCTTTCCCCCACTCTTAGCTTGTAATGACAATCCAGTTACAAACCGAATGTCCCAACCTTCCTTGCAGCTCAGGGGCCATGTGGCTTGTCATGGGCCAGAGGGATGTGAACAGAATGAGGTATGAAGTTTTACAACATCGTCTCCTTAAAGAGCAAAGCCCTGGCTCTTCTTTCTCTCCTTTCTGCTGCCTTGGATCCAGAGGTGGAAGCATGTGTGACCACAGGAGAGGTGACCCACTAGCCTGGCTCCCTGGATGACCTTTTTTTTTTTTTCGGTACGTGGGCCTCTCACTGTTGTGGCCTCTCCCGTCGCGGAGCGCAGGCTCAGCGGCCATGGCTCACGGTCCCAGCCGCTCTGCGGCATGTGGGATTTTCTTGGACCGGGGCATGAACCCGTGTCCCCTGCATCAGCAGGTGGACTCCCAACCACTGTGCCACCAGGGAAGCCCCTGGATGACCTTTTTGATTAGAGCCGACTTACTACCCGGAACTACATAAGTTTAGATTTTATGAGAAAGAGGCATAGACTTCTAACTTATTTAAGTCATTGTATTTTGGGGTGCTTTTGTTCCAACAGCTTAGCCTAATGAGCCTTAACGAACACAGAATCTAATCATCTCGTTGTGTAGAAGACGAAAAGACTCATCAACAGAAGAATGGATAAAGAAGATGTGGTAGATATATACAATGGAATATTACTCAGCCATAAAAAGGAACAGAATTGGGTCATTTGTAGAGACGTGGATGGACCTAGAGACTGTCATACAGAGTGAAGCAAGTCAGAAAGAGAAAAACAAATATCGTATATTAACGCATGTATGTGGAATCTAGAAAAATGCATATATGTGGTACAGATGAACTGGTTTGCAAGGCAGAAGTAGAGACACAGATGTAGAGAACAAATGTATGGACACCAATGGGGGGAAAGTGGGTGGTGGTGTTGGTGAGATGAATTGGGAGACTGGGATTGACATGTATACACTGATAGGTATATGATAGATAACTAATAAGAAACTGCTGTATAAAAAATAAATAAAATAAAATTTAAAAAATAAAGAGAGACCCAGCGCATTCAAGTGCTGACATACAATGAACTATCACAGTCCCTGCGGGGTTGGCGTTCTGCTGGCAGATTTGAGTGAGTGGCACGGGGCGGGCTGGGGCAAGGGGCGATAAGTAAATTGTTTCGGAGCGCGACAGCCAGATTTGGGGCAAAACACCTAACATACATTAGAATTTCAAGTCAAGAGACTTGGAGAACCCGAACTCTGGATTTTCAAACGCTTGTGAGTTGAGCTCCTTGGTGTTACTCTCTAACTCTTTGTCTCAATACACAAACATTAAACACACACACACACACACACACACACACTCTAGCTCTGCCACATCTAACTCATCTGCAGATCCATGAGAATATGATTATTGCTTGAAGTCCCTGTGTTTAGGAGCAGTTTGTGATGCAGTATTTTTACGGCAATAGGTAACTTTGACAACTGCGTAAATAATACACGAATTCTAATTGTGATACTAGTGGTGAGGGAAGAATATGGGCAACTATGAAAGTATGTAAGAGAACAACTTGACCTCATCTGGACAAGTGAGGAAGGTTTTTCTGAAGAAGGAACATTTAAGCTGAGACCTCTGGGTAGGAACTAACCAAATGAAGTGATGTTGGACTGAAAGAAAGGACATTCCAGGCAGAAGGAGCAGCGGGTGTGATGTCCTGAGGCTGGAAGTGTTTAGCATCTGTGGAGGATGGAAGGAAGGCTTTGTGGTTAAACTTAGGGGTGGAGGGGAAGAGGTAGGTGTGATGAAGGTGAAGATGAAGACGTGGTAGGATGAAGACGTGGTAGGCATGAAGTGCTTGGGACCCACATTATGCATTTTCTATTTTTTTTTTTTTACTAGACTTTGGGACTTTGTAAGGAGTTTTAAAGTAGGGAGTGATATAGTCAGATTTGCATTTCTGCAACAATTCTCAGCTTGGTGTGAGGAAGGATGCAAGTACGGCAGGAATGGTGTTGGGAGACCGGATAAGAGGCTGTCTTATCAGCCCCGGGGGAGAGATAATGGTGACTTAGATGATAGTCTAGAACTGGATTCAGAGTGGGATATTTAGGAGACAGAGATAATGGGATTTGGTCATCGATGAGATGGAGGCTGGGGAAGAGAGTGTCAAAAGTTGTTTCCCAGGCTTCTGGCATGAATCATTGGGTAGCTGGTGGAGCCCATCATTAGTGTGGAGAAAGCTGGAGGAAGGGCATATCTGGGGGAAAGTCATGAGTTCTGTTTTTTGACCTTTGGCAAGTGATAGCCTCCGAGTTTCAGGTTTTTATCCGTAAACTGGGAATGATATCTCTACCTGAGTGTTGTTGAGTAGGTCAAATGAGATCACGCATGTGAAGGAGCTCTGTGAATCAGAACGCACAGGTCAAAGTAGGATCTTGCTATTGTGGCAGAGATAGAAGGTAGATGGGGAAACAGAAGGTTGATGAGCTGAAAGGGTAAAAGGACAGGCTGACCCCGAACCAAATCCATCTAGTCTTTTTGGGAAAAACCAGTGAAGGAGAAAGAACCAAGCCTCGGGACCTCATCCGAGATGCTCTTTTCTAAGCCTGGCTGGCCCAGCCCTTTGTAACTGCTTCAGGCTGGGAGCAGAGAACAGTTCCCACTTCTGACCACCACCTTTAGGACACGCTCTCTCCATTAGGACCAAGTCTTCTGTGCACCATGGAAAATCCTTGGGGTTAGACCCTGCTGGTTCAAATCTGGAGTCGGGGTGGGAATGATGAAATGCTGCTGCTGTGGCTTAGACGACTGTCTAAGTTTCACTTCCTGAGTTGATTGACAACTTTAGGTCATATAACCTTTCCCTTAGTGCGCGGATGCTTACATGATCATAAGCACACAAGTGAAACCCATGGAGGGGGGAACCGCAGGGCTAATTTACTATAATGACGGCATAGTGAACCCCGGGTTGCTTTGAGTCACATTTTTGGTCTTGGTGCGCCTGCGCGGACCTGTGCTGACGGTTTTATCTTGCTTGGTTCTGACAGGGCTGGAAACGTAGCAGTGGTCCTTGACCAAAAGAGGGAGGATCTCTGGGCATGCTCTGATTACCAGTGTCCAGGTGGGCGAGGGAAAGATGACCCCTTCCAGGATGGGGCAGGACCTGCTCATGTCTGACTAGCTACCTAACACAATCGGAGCGGACAACTGACCAATCAGAACAGATGTCAAGCGTGTGGGTACTCGCTCGCGCTGGCTGAGTATGCGGCCTGCTCGCGCACCCAGTTACAGCTGCATCTGCCTCCGTTCGGCTCCTCAGACTGCGGTGACTGCCTTTGAACTTTTCACGAGCTGTCCCCTCTGCCGGGCACTTTCACCCTCCAGCTTCTCATCCGGCTTAAACCTCCCTGTCCCTCAGGCCTCAGCCCCCCGTGTAAAAGGCCGTCAATGGCCCTCCATCTGTAGGGCTCGCCGTGACCTGTGATGACCTGCCAAATGACCTACCTTGGCCATCTCATTTTTTACCTGCTGCAGGAGAAGAGGGTGTTTGGCCTGTGGACATATCTCAGGGCCTAGAACAGTGCCTGACACAGAACTGGCCCTCAACAAATGTTGCCTGCATGATAAGCCAGCTGGTGGCACGTCCTAGGAGTGGGACAGTGTGCTTGGCTGCAGCCTGGCCCGGGAGAAGATGCTCACGACAGCCTTGCCCACGGAGTGGAGAACAGGGTGGTGGATGGCGTGGGCTGAACTCGGAGCCCACTTCGGTTCGAACACAGGTGATAGTGAGAAGCAGGTGATGATTCCGGCTCCGTGGCCTTGTGTGAGTGAGGGTGGCTGACATGACAGAAAAGCAAGAAAAGGAGCTGTTTTTACATTCCTCTCACTCGAGAGGCCATGAGGGTAAGTGTCAGTGGGCTTGCTTGGAAAAGTGAATCCCCTCCTCCCACAAAAGATGTGTTTTGAGTTTTGCCCTTTTGAGTTCTGTTCTGGTACCAATTCCAGTGTTGGGGAACACGAGGCGTCGCCAGATCAACAATGATTCTCCAACACCAGCAGGTTGTCCCATGAGTCAACTTGGTTCTGACACGGCTTCCCCGAGAGAGAGCGTCAGATCCCACAGGTTAAGGGGCTAAGACCGCCCTGCCCCCTTCAGACTCAACTGCAAGTCCACGTTGTCACCTGTGCTTCTAACTGACTGGCTAGAGATCAGAGCTTCCCAGGACCCCATCCTTGGCTTCTATTCATTTGCTAGAGCAGCTCACAGAACTCAGAGAAACAGTTTACTTACTAGACTGCCTGTTTATTATAAAAGGATGTAACTCAGGGGACTTCCCTGGTGCTCCAATGGTAAAAAAATCCGCAGGGAAGTGCTGCAAACTACAGAGCCCACGTGCTCTGGAGCTTACGCGCTCTGGAGCCTACGCGCTCTGGAGCCTACATGCCACACCAGGGAAGAGAAAACCCGCACTCCACAACCAGAGAGAAGCCCGCTCACCACATGGAAGAGCCCACGTGCCGCAACTAATACCCGACACAGCCAAAAATTTTAAAAATAAGAATGATAATAAATAAATCTAAAAAAAGAAGGATGTAACTCAGGAACAGCCATGTGGAAGAGACGCAGAAAGTGAGGTCTGGAGGAAGGGCACGGGGCTCCCATGCCCCCTCTGGGTGTCACTCTCCATACATCGTGAGGTGTTTACCAACCTGGCTGCTCTCCAACTCAGTCCTTAGAGTTTTTATGGAGGCCTCCTTACTCAGGCACGATTGATTAAACCATTGGCCATTGGCGAAGGATTCAACCTCCATCCCCTCTCCCCTCCCCAGAGGTCAGGGGTGGGACCGAAAGTTTCAACCCTCCAATCACGTCGTTGGTTTCCCTGGTAACCAGCCCCCAAGCTAATGGGGCTGTCCAAAAGTCACCTCATTAACATAACAAAAGACACCTTTAAGACTCTTGTCTCTTAGGAAATTCCAAGGGTTTTAGGAGCTCATGCTAGAACCAAGACAAAGACCAACTACGTATTTCTTATTATAAATCACAATATCACATCCCTGGAAGAGAATTAATATACACAGTCACCTGATCATATTAATTCGTTTAACGGACCCCTAGATGGCGACCCAATCTTTACCCTTCTTCCTTCCAGTCCGTCTCTTCCATGGATTGCAGACGTTCTTCCCGGAACAGCTGCTTTCATCGAGTCCCCACTCGGCTTGCCAGTGCCAGACCCGGTGAGCTCAGCTCCAGACCTCGCATCCTGGTACTGGTGCCCCAGTCCATTGGGTGGGACGCTCCCTGGGCGTTGGGTCAGATGCCCTGAATTAGCATCACGGCCCACCCCTGTACCCCTGTGAGGCCCTGGGCAAGCCACGTCACTTCTAGGAGTCTCCCTCTCTGTATCTGTAAGAAGGGCAGGGATGCCGAAATCACCTGGTCTGTGCTCCAAGCGCTTCTGCCCTACACGCCCAGCAGGGCCTGCAGAGTGAAGGACCGTCAGCCTCATCCTGCTCTGAGCTTCTTGGGAGCAGGGATTGGGCTCCTGTTCTCTGTTCTTTCCCAGAACATCGTGGTACTGAGCAAGGAGTTTGTGTTCAATGAACCTCACCGACTGACGCATGCCCTTTCGGTCTTTTCCAGTGCTTCCTACCTAATTCTGAGAGGTGGAAGCACGCACCTGCCAGAATGGCCCTGCTGCTCTTGTGGACCTGCAACCAGAGGGAGACTTGCTGCGAGGAGCCCCCTGAAAGGACTGAGTGCACCCAGGAGGGCAGGGGCAGTGGAGGAGGAGAGTGGCGGGCGCAGGGGAAGTGCTGGAGGTGAGGGGTTTGGGGAGCTCTGAACATGGCATGAAATAAATGAAGAAAAAGGAACTGAGTCTTTGGGAAAACAGCTAAAGAGCCCCAGGAGTGTGGAGGGAGGTGCAAATAGCTTCAAAGAGCAAGTGAAAACAGCACTAAATTCAGGATAAGACAGCTTTGGTGCCTGCCCTGGCCCTTTCTGAGAGGGGGCATTCATAGCACTGCCAGAAACTCCCCTCCAGTGTTTCCTGGTTCCTGCTGGAGTGTCTGAAGGGGCCCGTGTGTCCCCCCCAGAAGTGCCAAAATGTGAAGGATGCATTGGGGGTGTGGCTAGGGAGCGGCGGGTGCACAGGACCAGCCTGTGAGGGAGACGCTTCCTGACCTCTCAGAGCTTCACAGAGACCCGCCCCGTCCCTCCACAAATATTATTTTTGAGCAGGAAGGCCTTTGGCAAGCACCAGTCTGCAGCTCAAGTTCTGTTGCAAGGAGGGCTGAAGGCTTTAGTCAGGATGTACTAAACTCCAAGCATGTAGCAAAGTTGGAAACAACCCCCGTCTCAGGAAGCACGTGCAGGTTGTTAAAGATTGATTCCTACCTGGCACCAGCCATGGCTGAAATTGTGAAGGGGCAACGTTCATCCCAGCAGAGCCCTGGGCCCTCTGCCCTCTCCTCCCCTCCCCCCTCCTTCCCTCTCCTCCCTCCCGCCATACTTTTCTCCACATTCATATCTGTCCTCAGGAAGGATTTGAAGCTTGGCCTGACTTAGGTGTAAGTGACGGATAATAGTTTACTCCATGAGATTTGACTTGAAGGTGGGCCAGAGCCTTCAGCGAAGGAAATGAAGTGTGGGCGGTATTTTAATCAGACTCCGATGCTGAAGACCTCATGCTTTCAAAGGTGGGAAGGTGAGGTGGGCGGAGCTGACTGCCATCTCTGTGTGGTCACACGGTCATGTGACTGATGGTCTGGAAGAGGTTGAGGGATCCTTTTGTCTTGGGGTCCCAAAGTAAACATCATTTCGTCAGCCTGGGGGACTCAAGAGTCTGCACTGTCACCACGTACCTTGGTCATTTGAAAAGGGTGATCCAAGAATCATACTTTGAGAAAAATACTGACTTAGTTCCGCCTTTGATGGGTGAGTAGCGAGCATGGGAGAGGGGCTCCCAAGGTCCTGTGGACAAAGAATGCCACCTGCCATGTCAGTAAAAAAGGGTGCTGCAGCCACCAAGCCATCAGCAGTCACATCCCCATCCCCCGCCCCTGCGGGGAACTCGGGATAGAGGAAAACGAGATACTGGCCCTAGATAGTTAAGGTGCGCATCTAAAGGATCATTTCAGTGAGCCCAGGCTTTGGCATCTTCCCATGCAGAGAAAAGTGCTAAATTTGTTAACCTGAGATGCCTGGTTTCCTTTAAAGGTAATCTTCTGATGTTCCAACTACCTGGGTTTTTCTCACAAACTCCTCATATCCTGGCTCTTCCTTTACCTCTTGGGAGCGGGCCCTCAGAGCAATCTGAGAGGCTGCCCCCCAGGCTGAAGTCCTCAGTGTGTACACCGAATAAAACATAATTCTCAACTTTTAGGTCGTGCATCTTTTTTTTTCAGTTGACTGTTCCCTCCCGCCCCTTCTGTGCCAGGGCGGGTGCCAGAGTAGATCACAGCAGATGCTTCAGCCGAACGGCCAGCACCTGCCACGCGGGGATTCTTGAAGGTTTCAAATCTCTGGTGCCGTTTAGAAGAGAGGAGAGGAGTACTAAACACAGACATCTGCCATGCAGCCTGTGGAGGACAAGCCCGGCTCCAAGCTGGTCACTGCAGACTCCACCGATGGGGCACAAAAGGGACCAAATGCTCTATCCTGACACCGTGGGGCTCTGCACACCTGAGGATCTGCCCCTCTGGGGTGCCTGTCTACCACCCACCCAGATCTAGAACGTGACTTTGAACAGCCAGGCTCCTCCACAGCTCCCAGCTCCCTCTCAAGGGCTTTGAGCTTCTCTAGCTCAGCAAGGTGGGCACCACGTATAACCCTAAGCCTCTACGTCCACATCCGGGTCTAGAAGGGAATTCTTTCTTAGGCCAGAGAGAGAGTGAATGCTGAAAAATGGACACAGCTTCCCACCATTTCATAAAGATAGCAACCAGCCAGAGGTGACATTAACCTATGATTTGAATGGAAGGACCCAGTCCTTTCATGGCTCTGAAATAGCTCTGTTCTCTGCACACTTGCAGGATGTCTCTCTAAAGGAAGATGGGCGAAGGGGAGAGGGTGCCGGCATCCCGACCAAGAGGGGCCAACCGTGCTGGGCGGGAGGTGACTGTTGTTTTCTCCTCCTCATCTGCATGATGTGAGGGGGTCAGGGGATCCTCTTCCTTCCTCATCCTGTCCTGCCTTCTCTGTAGTTTTGCGTCTTCTTCTAGTGGAAAGGCCATGTTTCTGCAAACAAGCGGTCTGGGTGCATATGGAGAACTGCTCTCACATCACCTGAAAAAGGTTTTTCATTTAATTCCCCAACATGTTTTGAGAGAAGTGACATTATCCCCATGCTCCAGATTAGGAGACTAAGGCTCAGAACGGTTCATAGCATGTCCAAGGTCACCAGACTGGCTGGCAGGAGAGGGTGGGTTTTGAGCCCAGGTCTGTGAACTGCTATGCTTCTCTCCTCCCTAGGAGACCACAGCCCCACAGCAGGCCCCTAAGAATAAAATATCTCTGTACCGAGGTTCCCCTGTTTGTGAAAGAGAATGGTGACTCACCCATTCCACCTTTGCAAATCAAGGGGGCTGTTTAGACAGTTAACCAAGGCAGGGAAAAAAAAACGGGGAAGAAGAATCAAAGTTATCTGACGAATGAGCAGGGAGGGAAAAGAGAATCTATGCTAGGGTACATAGTAGGGGCTCAAGGTACCAATGTCAACCAGATGGATGAAATTCCAAAGCAAATAGGGTCAAAGTCTACGAAGCTGATGAGAGGAAGAGACAGAAGACTCTGGAATACCCAATTTAGGGACACTGCGGGAAGAGGTACAAATTAAGAAAAACAAAGGAGACTTCTGCTGTTTCAAAGGTAGTCAGTTTAGAGAGGAACATGAATTTGTGCATGATGAATCCACAAAAAGTAACCAGGGGCGATATCTCCTGCCTTGGAGGCCAAGGTCAAGTAGAAGAACCAGCCGCTCCCCACAAGCCCCTGGGGGCTGAGTGAACAGGGCCTCAGCCCAGTCTTAACTTTGGAAAGTTCCCGTCTCCTCCCTCTTCAGCTCTGGGACTTCTTGCTCTGTTTTCTGGTTCGAGGGAGTCACCAGCTTGATACCCTACAGGGAACCTGCCTGAAGTTTACATCCCATATATAGGGCTCTAATGGTGTCTAAGGAATCCACGGGGAAGCCTGCCAAGTGGGCCACGTAGTCCACTTGGAAACGACGTGCCCCGGCCTTTGAGTGTCTGTGTGTCGTGTGCGCCTTCCCGCTCAGGGCTTCCGTGTTTGTACCGGGGGAAGGGGCGAGGGGCACCGTTTTGGTGACTTGCTTATGTGTGACCAAAACATTAGCTTTCTTCCAGTCCAATCTGCAAGGACAGAAGGACCTTGTTTCTGAGGCCTGGCAGCCACTGTTTCTTACTGGTTTCTTTTTCTTTTAATTTTATTATTATTTTTTATACAGCATTTATTTTATACATATTAGTATATATATGTCAATCCCAGTCTCCCAATTCATCCCCCCTCCCTGCTTTCCCCCCTTGCTGGTTTCTTCAGCCTCTGGTTCCTCGCCTAAGACTTTGACTCTGCCCCCCAAAGCAAGGTAGGACTTACCCACACCCTCCTGGGAAGAAGCACAACCTTTTGCAGACCGCTCTGCGAGCTTTTGGGGGGATTGAAGGTCTGCAGTGCACACTGGGGTCCCTCTGGGGGTGGACCCCATCCCTCCACCCTGGTCGGCAATCCTGATTAATCTCCTTCTTTGGTCCTGTGGCCACAGCTGGCAGGTCCGGACAGGCTCTTTCCGCATTTGGAGTGCAGGTTTTCCTGGCCTTTTCACCAGAATCTGGACTACATTACCTGGGCCTCCTCCTCTAGTTCATCTGGGGCAAAGGATTTGAAGCTGATCACCGCCACACACATACCACCATCCTCTTTCTGCCTCCAGACGTGGTCTCTCCATCCACGTTTAGCCTCTTTGCACCCCATCCTCAAGGCCTGAGTCAGCATCCCCTTTTGGACCCGCCAGGAGAAGTTCCTTCTTCCCCTCCAGAGTCCCACAGCAGGTACAGCCTGGGACATTCATTTGACACGTATTATATCTTGGCAGTCAGGAGCCCAGTGGTAAACACGTGGCACTTTGGAGTTGGGGGTAATTTCGTAATATTCATGAATATTTAATACAGGAACTTCTACAAAGATGTGGGAAGAGCGTAGGAAAGGCATGAAAGATAGTGTAGACCCCCAGGACTGGAATCCGGGGGTGCCTTATCCATCCTTATGAAACAGGAGGGAAGGCAGCAGGGCACGACCTTTAAAAGAATGACGTAGCCATAGGACATGACAAAAACTGATTAGAAGTAACTAGATCCAAGGTGGCAGAAGATTCAACTTCCAGGAGACCTTGAGCCTCATTGTACGCTCACTGTAATACATCAGCATAAGCTAAGTGACACACGCACCAGCGCCATGATCAAAAAGTGGGCGATGGCTCAATTCCTGGAAATCTCTGCCCCTTCTCCAAAATACTTGGAATAATACTCCCCCGCGTTAGCCTATGAGATTACCCAGCCCATAAAAGCAAACCATGCCGTATTTCAGTGCCTCTCTTGCCTTCCGAGATGGCCCACACTCTGTCTGTGGAGTGTGTTTCTCTCTAAATAGATCCACTCCTTACCTATCACTTTGTCCCTCACTGAATTCTTTCTGTGGTGAGACATCAAGGACCTAAGCTTCATTAAGTCCTGAGGCCAGGTGTGTGATCTCAGTTAAAAGACCGTGGGTTTGAGTCCCAATCTGTTGCAGTTTCACTTATGCTGGAAGGAGCGCGGACAGGTTGGTATCAGGACCAGCCTGGCCGGACCATTGTTAGAGGGAAACGTTCAGTTTGCAGGGACCCCTTGGGAGGGACATGGGAGAGTTAAAGTCCTGATTTTACTGTCCCCCTTCCTCCCAACCCCTGTTGAACCCAACAGGAATCCAGAGGATGTGAGCCTGCTGTTGTGGTTCTTATGGTCCAGACTCTGGGTAAACAGGGCGCAGGGTGGGGAAGGATGGAGGGATCTGAGGCGAAGCCAGGAGATATACAACAGTGTGTGCATGACAGTGAAACTGAGAAGGATGCTGTGGGGCTCCTGGGCAAGGGGGCCATTCAAACAGCTGCTAATCAGGGAAGGGAGGGGATGGGATGCGGAGAAAAGGAAGGAGCAGCTACGAAACAATAGTGCAGCCTCGGGGCAGGTCCTGGTTCTGCCTCAAGGGACACACGTGACAATGTCTTTGAGCTTCTACAGCACAAAACCCCCCACCAGATGGAAGATGTTCCAGAGAGATCACAGTTTGATAACCTCGAGAAGCTCATCAAGAGACCATCTGAGGCCAGATTGAAGGAGTGCAGGCCCTTCACACACTCTAACCCTTATCAGCAACCCCGCCCTTGAACTATTGCTATAAAACTCCTCACCGTGGGTTTCCCTGGTGGCGCAGTGGTTGAGAGTCCGCCTGCCGATGCAGGGGACACGGGTTTGTGCCTCGGTCCTGGAAAATCCCACATGCCGCGGAGCGGCTGGGCCCGTGAGCCATGGCCGCTGAGCCTGCGCGTCCAGAGCCTGTGTTCTGCAACGGGAGAGGCCACAACAGTGAGAGGCCCGCGTACCGCAAAAAAAAAACAACAAACAAACAACTCCTCACCAACCCCCCCCCCCCCCCAGGTTGGGGCACACAGTTTTTGGCGGGCACGAGCCCACTGTGTCCCCCTTTGCCTGGCAAAGCAATAAAGCTATTCTTTTCCACTTCACCCGAAACTGTTTCCGAGATTCGATTTGGCAACTGTGCACAGAGGCTGAGTTTTCAGAATCAAGACCATGGGCACCGCACTTCATGGGCCACTTGGGAGGTTTTCACAGACTTTTCTACCGAATGTGACTGTCCTGCCCCCTGGTGCCAAGGTCTTGGCCTGTGTTTAGCTTACTTCTCCCCCAGCAACGATGCCCCGTATGGTAGGGACCGCTCCCCGGGCAGCTCCCCAAGGGTTGAGTTAGCAGGACTTACATCTGTGGGTTGAAACCTATGTGGTTTGGGGCCAGGAAGGGTCCTGGGTCATTTGAGCTGACACAGAAGTGGCTATGACCCCTGAGCAGAGGTCTGCTTTGTGGGTCTATTTCCCTCTAGGCTAAAATAAAGACATTTGTTTAGATCATGAGTTAGTGGGTTATGGCCTAGGGCCAGGTCCAGTTCCCCACCCTGTTTTTGTAAACAAAGTTTGCCTGGGACACAGCCATGCTCCATTTTTCCATATTGTCTATGGCAGCTTTCTCACTATAGAGCCAGAAGTGAGTAGTCCCGATAGAGCCCACGCTGCCCCCAAACCCAAACACTGACTACCTGGCCCTTACAGAAATGTTTGCCGAGCTCTGGTTGGATGAGTTCCAAGGCCCCTCTGTTTGTAGGGATCTGGGGTGAGGCGTCATGCCTTGGAAGGCTTTGCATCTCACCTGCCTACACAATGCGGGGTGGGGGGTCTGTGCGTGCCCCCTGACCTGCCGTGGAGGCTGCCTGAAGCCGGTCTCCACGTCTCCCCAGCCCTGTGCTATATGGCCGAGGAGACAGCCAGTGGGCAGGTGGTAAGTGCTACTCACCCATCAGCCTCCCCCGAGGGAGCTCAGGGGAAGAGGGGTGGAACCTGGGTGACTAACCAACCTGGGGTATCTCCAGCGAGGTTAGAAATTGCTCGTCAGCCCGCCTTTATGGACTCCCTCTGTTGTCTCACCACTCCCCTCTCCCCATGCCCTCCCCATCACTACCCGCTTCCTGACACCCCTTCCAGAATTAACTGCTTTCACTCAAACCCTTGTCTCAGGCTGCTTTGGGGGAAACCCAGATGAAGAAACGCTAGGTACTTAATACACACACGTGGTTCTCATCAGCAGTCATGTGCCTTGTGTTACTGACCATATTCTGCTCCAAACAGCGATGTTGGAAACTTCAGCTAATTTAAGAAAACCAAAAACTTGCCTCTGAGAGAGCGGTGTAGGAGACGGGACTGAATTCTGTGAACCTGGTTAACTTGTGGACCTTAGTTCCCTTATCTGTACAGTTAGAGGCTCGGGTAGCACGATTCCCCCAATATCTTAAAGTTACAAAATGCTATGAAATTGGATCCAGGGTTGTCTTGCTAATCTTGTGGCAGTAAGGAAAAGCAGACATTTTCACAGGCTTAACTGCCGAGGTGTTTTGTGATAAGGGCTTGTTTTTCGTCCTTTCCTAATATAACAACGGGGGGCTGGGAAGGTAGTCCCTATTGAGGAAAGACCAAAGCCCTTGACCTCTTTCTTGGGCAAACCCTCCTGTTCCCCTGTTATCACCCATTCCCTCCCACTCCAGACCTCACCTCTCCATCCTTCTGGTACCTAACTTAGAAAATCATCGTTAGCAAATAGCTGAAAAATAATGGGTCTAATCCTATGTGCTTTGGCTTCCAAGAGGAGGAAAATTTAGCAAAGTCTGCCCAGAAAGATTTTTAAAACTTCTTGGCAACCTGGGGCATGACTTCTATCTTCGTAAACTGTACCCTTTACTCCCAGACTCAAAGAGTTTGAAGGAAACGTCTATTCACGACAAAATCATAATCAATATGATTTAGTCATAATAAATATCATAGCCAGAATAAATAGCAAATGCAAATATTTATTAAGCCCCTGCTGTGTTCCCCTGTGCTAAGAACGGGGAATATGTGATGAGAAATTGGGCAGAGGGCACAGTCACTGGGTAAATAATCGCTCAGATAAATACAACATCACAAAGAATGACAAGTGCTGTGCAGAAGTACAGGTAGGTGTGACATGCGTGGTGGGGGATGGGTGGCGAGGGTCTCTGCTGAGGTCTGGAAGGGGTTGGGTGTATATTAGGTGTGCGGGATCCGGGGACAGAAGAGGTGAGCAGAGGAACTGCGGGCCAGGGTGGCCCAGGTACAGAGGAAAGAGTATAGGAGGCAGAGCTGGAGACGCAGAGGGTCAGGAGTGACCATTCATTCATTTGTTCATTCTCTAAACGCGTGTCAAATTCCTCCCGTGTCTGGGCGCTCTTCCACGCTCTGCAGCTACAGTGATAAATGAGACAAAGTTCTTGACCTCGAGAAGCTTAACTCCCCTTGGAGAAGACAGAGCAGGCCAATGAGTACATATATGATATAATTCCGGCAGGGGAGGTTGCCAGGAAGAAAAAGCAAGCCGCGGAAGGGTTAGCGGGAGCCTGGGGTGAGGCAGTGGGGAGACTATTTCAGAGACTGAGGTCGGGGCCTTTCTGATCCCATGACGGTTCTGGACCTGTCCCAAGATCAGTGCTGGCCTCCCTGTTTCCTTATTAAGTCAAGAGGAGCAGAGCAAGAATCTCTACTCCTTCCGGCCAACAGAAATGATCGGGGAAGAGCAAAATTATCATCTTCCAATTTAAAACATTTTTACATATTTCTTTTCAGTCCTAGAAGAATGTAGGACCTTGGTGAGAGGAAATACCCCAGTGGAGCAGGGGTTTTACGGATTTTAAAGAGGGAGAGCATGAGTGTGTCGGCCCTGGTTTGGAGGAGGCAGAGGTGGACCTCAGCCGCTCCCCTCGCATAACCAGGAGAGGAAGGCGCTGTGGCAGAGGGCCCGCCAGGCAGGCAATTTCCCTGCAGCGGATCCTCAGGCTGGTGGCCGCTAGGAAGGGGCGTGGGCCTCCGGGGCCATCAGAAGTGGGCATTTCCGGGCACCGGAGGGAAGAGAGGGTCACAAGGCTGTTTTGAGTCTGGCTCCTACTGATTTGATGTTGAACGGTGTGTCTGCATCCCCACCAACCCCCGCACACAGGTATCAACGTAAGGCTGGGCTGCCCACGTCCACAGGAGCTGCTTTCTCTACAACCTGCCTTTGGAAAAGCATCCCTGAGCCTTGCGAGGGAGGGTCTGACCCCTGCGGCTCCTGGAGATTCCCTGGAGACCAGTTCCTGTGAAAAGGTGTGAGTCTGTGTGCGTGTGTGTGTGTCCACACCCCATGCACGTGTGTTCATGGGTGTAACAGATCTGTAGAGCACAGCGCCAGAGCCAGAGAAGGACGGAACACAGATGCCTTTCCCAGGAAGCTAATGGTACAGAGGGGCCCACGGACGGTTATGATTCAGGGAAAGGTTAAGATGCTCGGATCACGCCGCACTCAGTTTGGTGGGTCGGGGGGTCAGGGAGGGGCGTCTGGCATAAGTGACCAGCTGACTTCTGACACAAAGGACAGATATGTGTTTGTGTGCGTGTGTGAAACAGAGAGGGACTGAGAAAGAGAGAGAGAACTCTCAAATTTCAAAGCTGCCTTGGGGATCATGTGAACTCCAAATAAAGCTCAGCTTAGAGACGAGCCCGGTGTGATCCGCATACTCATCGGGTCGCTGGTATGCAGTTCACATATATTAAAATATTTGTAGCTTTTAAATTGTTACCAAATCTTTTAAAGTCGTGTTCCTTCCTTCTTCCTCTTTCTGACCGTTAGAGACCCAGTGGGTTGTGTTGTTACGACCTTAGCTGTGTAATACAAGGGGTGCACAGACTCAAGGGCAAGGTCGGAGGCACCAGATACGCCAGAGAGTCTCTGGGCTGAGTTGTGGTCATAGCCCTGGATGCACTGATTTGAAATCAAGATTATTCAACATCATCCAATCTGTATGCCTTCAGAGAAGAAAGGTAAATTGGCAAAAATAAATGTACTGGGTAAGTACTTTTTTCTGATCAATTTGCTGAGAGTTTGATAAAAAGTCTTGTTAGGCAAAGTGGCTTTAGGAGGAAAGGCTGTAGGATTTGAGAAAATTGCGGCTTCGGGGGCAGAGGGTCCTCTGTGTGCCTTGCCCCTTTCGTGTCCACCATGACCTTCGTAGGGAATACAAATGACTTTCCTGCCTAAATCAGGAAAGGGGAGTGGGTAGGGGCAGGTGGCCATGAAGGGAAAGGATGTGGGGACTCAGGCACGCCCCGTGAAGGTGAGTGTCAGTGATACAGCCAGACTTCTCGTGCTTTCCTGAGCCTCCTAGTCGCGAGCCCTGCTTACCTGCTCAGTGCAGAGGGGCTGTGTCCTCGCATGCTGGGCAATGAACACGCCCCAGGCAGGTGGGGCAGCCCCGGCCCCAGGCTCAGGTCACGGCCCCAGGCTCCCCTCCACGCAGGCTGGGGACGGTCCACTCGCGGCAGCCCGATGAGAAAGCTGCCCTCCCACACGTCACGGTCCCGGTGACCCGTGGACCCGTGGTGCCACCTGATGGCCGAGACAGGGAATGACCTGGGGACTCGGGAGGGACAGGCCTGGAAAATCCCGGGGCCCCAGCTCTGGTCCGGGCTGTGATTTGGCAGGTGTGACCTCGTGGTCCCACAGCTCCGAACAAGGCGGCTCTCAACCTGTGGGCCACATCCACGGGCTGCAGAAAATATTTGGGGGACCCACTCTGTGCTGGGTTCGGTAGTGCGTGTTGGGGAGGCTTTAATCAAAGAAGAGGCTAAAGGCTTGGCCTCAGTGAGTCTGCACGCACCTGAGGAGACACGATTAACCCAGAAAAATGACACGCAGATGATGTGCTCGATCACCTGGGTGGGCTAGAGAGGGGAAAGCAAGCCAGGGGGCACACAGAGGGGTGTGAGCCCAGGGGCAGGGCTGCGCGGGGGAGAGGAGCTGGCCCTGCACTATTGTGAGGGGTGTGTGTGTGTGTGTGTGTGTGTGTGTGTGTGTGTGTGTGTGTGAAGCATTGCCCGAAGAAAGCCAGTGATGTTTCACGAGCTCCTCCTCTCTAGGCTGATGGTTTTGGTCTTTCAGATGCATTTTCTTCCCGGTCTCACACACTGTCCTGTGATGCCTTTGAAGGATGCGTGAGGGGAAGCCATGGCTCCCTGTGGCCCCGTTTGCTGGTTAGGGTCCTGAGTAGGCTGGGGGTGCAGCTGAGGTTTGCACAGGCGGGAGTGAGGTGGGGATGGGGCGGAAGGAGTCCCAGGCCAGCCGAGCCCTGGTCCCTGGGAGTCAGCGGTGGTGGGATCACAGGATGGGGTCGGGCCAGGTGGTGGTAGGGGAGGAGGATGGGGTCTGTAGGCAGCTGGAGGACTTCCTTCCCTGCTCTGAAGCCCCTCCTTCTTTCTCCCTCTCATCCGCCTTTGTGTCTTCCTCTCTCTTTCAAATCTCCTTTTTTGCTTCTTGACTCTTTCTGTAAAATTCCTATCTTGGCCAAACCCTTGAATCAGGGAAAAATTGAAGTTTAAGTTCCCTAAAAACCAGCCAGACTTTCAACTTGTCAGAGTAATGGTTACTCCCTGCAGGAAATAGTGCCGCTCCCGTCCCCCGGAAGGAAATTTCGGGTCCTCTCCGTGCCGAAAGCTGAGCTTCTCTGTACACCCCATGCTGAATCGATCGGAGACAGAGTTTTGGGTGAAGTAAAAAAGGATAGCTTTATTACTTTGCCAGGCAAAGGGGGACACAGCGGGCTCCTGCCTCGAAAAACTGTGTGTCCCAACTTGGAGAAGTTAGTGAGAAGTTTTATAGTAATGGTTCAGAGAGGGCATGATCAGCTCGTGGACGTTCTTCTGATTGGCTGGTGGTGAGGTAAGTAGGAGTCGGCATCATCAACCCTCAGGTTCCCACTGGTCTGGGGTCTACGTACTTGTGGGCAGCATACCGTCCTTAATAACTTCTCCCACCTGGTAGGGGTTTTGGTATCTGTAAAAACAGCTCAAAGATATTATTGTGTGTATCCCTTGAGGGGGATCCAGGACCCTGCCCCAAGCCTGCCCATTGTTTCTTTTTCTTTTTAAAATTTTCTTTCTTTCTTTCTTTATGGCTGTGTTGAGTCTTCGTTGCTGCGCATGGGCTTTCTCTAGTTGCGGCGAATGGGGGCTACTTTTCGTTGCGGTGCGCGGGCTTCTCATTGCAGTGGCTTCTCTTGCTGTGGAGCACACGTTGCGGTGCACGGCCTTCAAGTAGTTGTGGCTCGTGGGCTCTAGACCACAGGCTCAGTAGTTGTGGTGCACGGGCTTAGTTGTTCCACGGCATGCAGGATTTTCCCAGACCAGGGCTCGAACCCGTATCCCCTGCATTGGCAGGCGGATTCTTAACCACTGCGCCACCAGGCAAGTCCCTGCACTATTGTTTCTTGACTGTTTGTTTCTCCCTGGTCTCACATCTCCTCCCTTCTTCAATTATCAACTGCTTAAATCTGCCCATTCGAACTCAGGAAAGGTCATGGAGGCTGAATGAAGCCTATTTCCTGTAATCAAAGAAATGGGGGCACAGAAAGGCTTTTGTGCCCAGCACCCCCATAGAGCCCTGCTTGGTATCGCTCTTGTGCAGGTTTCATACACGGCAGATTATCACGAGGGCAGCCTGACCCTGCTCTCTTGGGCCAAGGCAGCCATTTCTCTCCAAAGTGCCTCTTGTCTGTGGATCTGCTGGGTGTGAGGTCCTGGAATCCATGGCGACCGTGGGGAGGAGGGGAGGCCGCCCTTGCTTATGAAGAGGTGCTTTGGGCTATTTGAGCATGGTCGGTCGAGTTATATTTAATTTGTTTGGGAAACTTCACCGTTTAAAGGTGAATCTTTATACAGCGTAGGTAGTGTTACCTCTTTCTCAGGCTATTGTGGCAATGTGGATTCTGGGTTTACCTATAGCTGGACACCCCTGTACCATTTAAATCCTAGAGCAAGTGTGCAAGGTACAGCAGACTGGCCTTAGGCGTGACTTATCTTTGTCCCCTGGGTACTGAGCATCCCCTCTAAGGGAGAGCCTCACACAGGCATGTTTGATCTACCGGGACCGAATAACAGTGTAAGACTAGAGCTATCTACCAGGAATTGATTGGATCCTGTATTACGGGGCAGGTCAGACTTTTCCTCCCTCCAAAGGCCAGCCTGGTGCCATGGGAGGCAGAGAGCCAGCCCGGGAGTTCCCTCTGGCCTCCCCCGCTGCCTACTGAGTGACCATGGGCAAGGTTGTAACTCCGGAGCTCCCTTTTCTTATCCATTATCTGGGGTAAAAAGCTCCCCAGGGGTATTGTACAGATTCAGGGTGATGGGTAATATGTGGAAAAGCTGTAAGTACATGAGTGTAACAGGATGTCACAATTGAAGTTTTGACCCAGATGTAAATCTTAGCTGCCCAAAGGAGCATAAGAACCCACCAACCTGGAGGAAGCTTTAAAACAGCTGCTCAAGAACTTGCTCCCTGATTTTTGAAAACCTTCTCCGTGGTGGGACTATAAAAAGGCCACGAGCATCAAAGCAAGGAGAGGTGTCTGTGGGGCATTTGTGTGAGCCCCGCCCCCTTAGGGTCTGCTGGACCCCCTAAGAGGGCAGGGATTGATGGTGCTTCCTCCTTTCCTGGAGACGAGGGAGACACAGTGAGAGGGAAAGAGAGAACGTCTTCAACAGGACAGCTTGCGGGACTTGATACGTACTCCTCGCAGGTGGAGAATTCCATGCCCTAGGCTTGATTTGCAGCAGGAACATGAGTGGAAAGGCAGGGTAGAGCGGCAGAGGGGAGCTGAGAAAAATCAGTCTGCTCTGAAGATGGACCTTTTTCCTAAGGAGGACACGTGGGTCATAAGGACCTGTTCCCGGTCCTGTCCAAGGGGACCTCCTAGGTCCTCCTAGGACCTCCAGCATGGATCCTAGAGAGGGGAGCACAGTGGGCAGAGGGGCCCATGGATGGAGTCAACATCTGAGTGGCTCCATTTGAACGACCCCAGCTTGGGAATCTCCAGAGAACCCACGGGGTTGCCCATCGGAGGGTCAGCTTTCACCAACTGCTGGGCTGGAGAGCTGGAGTGCTTTCCCACAGCTAGAACTGTCCGCTCCTTCAACTCTCCTCCCTAATCCCCAACCATCCCCTTCAAACCAGGCAGGACTCAAAATTGCAGCTAGTGAATTGGGGGTGTGGCATGAGCAGAGAAGAACAGAAGTGGCTTCATCCCCCAGAGCCTGGCTGCCTACTGACCACAGGCTCTGTCAAGGAGGGAGAATGGAGAACGAAGTGTGGCGTCAACATTGTGGGCAGGACACTTAACCTCTGAACTTAGAGCAGCTCTGGAACTTGGAGTGAACATAGGACTCTGTCTATGCTAAAAGTGGAAAAGGACAAGTCATCAATTTGCTGAATGTCATCTAGAGGCAGAGAGAATGCCTCCTCTGTTAAATGAACTTTGATGGGCTAGTGGGAGGCAAAAACCAGAGAGGTGGGCTTTGTCATACACCACCTACTGGTCTTGTTCAATGTAGTCCTGCAAGTATGAGGCTGCATTTTTTCCTAAGGTGCAGGCAACAATGCAGAGTGAGGAGGAGACCTAGCATCTGCTTTATTTGCAACCACAAATTAAAGGCAGGAAGATTCTTCTCAAAGGAGATTCGTTAGCTGTTCCTCTGAAGAGAAGCAGTAGAGCAATAGGGTTGGGGGAAGGAGGATGTGGTCAAATCCCCTGGTCACAGCAGGGGATAGAGGATGGGTCAACGACAGGTGAAGTAGTTGCCTCTTAACTTTTCTTTCTGTAGCTCTTCCCCATTCCATTTTTATTGAACACAACTGATTGAGTGCCTATTACCTGCAAGGCTCTTTCCACTGCCTGGGCTCTCAGTCTTTTAGTGGACAGAACGCTTCTTGGCTAGAAAACAGCCTCTGATTATAAAACAGTTGATCCTTGAACAACACAGGGGAGTTGGGGCGACCACCCCCATGCAGTTGAAAATCCGAGTTTAATTTTATAGTTGGCCCTTTGTATCTGTAGTTCCACATCCAAGGATTCAACCAACTTTGGGTTGTGTAGTACTGCAGGGCATATTTAGTGTGAAAACATCTGTGTATCAGTGGACCTGTGCAGTTCAAACCTGTGTTGTTCAAAGGTCAATGGTAAACTCATCCTAAGGGGTTAGGGAATCCAGTGTCGATCTTCTCAAGAATATATATATACACGTATATGTTATATATGTTGCGTATATGTACACATATTATGAATATGTGTACATATATACAGTATATGTCTACACACACATACATACACGTAATTGAGGAACAGTAAAAGTTTAATATCTAAAACAATTAGATGTCACAGAAAAGCTTCAGAAGCAAGGAACACTCATGATGACCCAGAGGTGACCCCTGAGAATGAGAATCCATTGGCTCTGCCTACTCGGCATCCCTTCCTCTGGAGCCCCCGACCCTCCCTGTCCCTGGTCCTGGTCATCCGTCAGTCATCCACCCTCCTGTGGATGCTGCCCGTAGCCACAGGAGGAGGTATGTGGCTCAGATGGACCCAAAAAACTTTTTTTCTGCCAGGAACTGGAATCTTTAGTGAAGATATCAGAAAAGAAGTCAGCTGGAGATGACTCACTCTGATGTCAGCAACATAATGGGATGGTTTGCAGCCCCATCTCTGGAAATCCTCCACATCTGCCCTTGAATCTGTCCTTCTGATCGCCTCGTTGGTCAGCATGTTTTTCCATTCAGTCCAATGAACTTTCCTTGCTTAGGTTGTTAGTGCAGAGCTTTAGGGCTTACAACCAAAGTCTGGGAAATGGATCCATCACTGTTTGGTTTTAACCAGTTTCCTTTTCATCTTTTCTCCATCGTTTGCATTCTTTGGATATCAAAGAGAGCTTTGCAGAGGCTCCAGAGACAGGCAGGTAGCCCCCTTCAACAGGGGCGCACATGGCAGCCAGAGCTCCGGGGCTGGAATAGACCTGAGAAGTCGTCCTGTCCTTGCCCCATTTGACAGGTGAAGAGACTGAGGCCTGGCACTGCAGTCCTGCTTGTTTCCAAGCAGTATTTGTTGCTAATCCTGGGCACTCTCCTGTGCACATGAAGGGAAGGAACCCCAGTCTGTGCCAGCAGGGGTACATCACAGCCAGTTTGTAAGGACTGTCTCTTTGGAGGCAGTGTGGCTGGATCAAGTGTAAACCATCTGCTTTTAAATGTTAAGGACAAAGGAAGACAAAGTACATTTAAAATATGTAATGTGTAGCCAGCCGAGCCTTGAACTGCCCAGGGTGAGGAGACGGAAGGACCCTTTCCATCAGGAGACATGGGCCTCCACCAGGAAAGAAACAGCCTCTGTTTTAGAAGAGGCCCAGCTCCAAGTTTCAGACACTGGAGTGTGTTTCCTGTCTGTAATGTAAGTTTTAAGCTCTTGGTGTGTGTTTTTGCACTCTGAAATAAACAGAGCACCTGGATTGAATCAGCCAGATGGTAACAGAATCAGGCTTCCAGTCCCCGACATGTGCCCACCCCCAGGTAAGGGCCGCGGGGCAGAGCAGCGAGCCGGCCGGGAGGATCCCGGACCCCGTGGTTCCTTGTGGGCTGATTGTGAATGAGTAAACAGCTTGGCGCCCACGTTGGCCCAGGGGTCTCTTTGCGGCACTCGTGGCCTGTTCTCCAGAACCTTGCATGACTTTGGATGGCGGGGGCTGAGTTGGGGTCTGTAGCATTTGGTGCGCAAAACACTGGCTTGAAGCTCCGGTTGGTCAGTGGAGTTTCATGAACCATGTCTGACTTTCAATCTAAAAACATTCTGGCACTTTCTTTGGGTTGAAAAATGTTGCAGGAAGAATTTGTTTTCTTGTGAACGAAGATGTTTACTTTTGGATGACTGCTTCTTTGTTAAAGTGCTGAAAGGAGGTCACAGGCTCTGCTCTGACGGAGGACCGGCCACCTGGACAGCTGTGCCGGGTTCCATGTGCGCAATGCTGTAGACACAGCGCTCAGAAGGCACGAAGGTCAGTGCCACCAGGGATCCTGAGGAGAACTTCATAGCCACCTGTGATAAGACGCTAAAACAAATTGTATAAGCGTCTGGAAAGAGAAGCAGGAATGACTGGGAGCTGGCGGCTTCGTTGAGACATTGGCCTGGACTCGGCTTCTTCCTGTTCTGGAACTGGCCTTATGGAATCCTCATGGGTCGTGGGGTGCCTGGCAGGGTACCCCTGGGTTCCAGAGAGATCTTTCACCAGGGCCCCCTCTTCGTCTCCTAGTGGGCGAGATGGAGAAATGAGGGCCGATCAGGAGACAATGAGTTGACCCACTGATGGGCCAGCAGACCCTGGAGAGGTCATGACCATCAGTGCCTGAGGGCCTGACGGTGTCCTCAGCACTGCCGTCTCCCACCGTTTTATGAGTTATTTTGGAGCAACCATCTTTTTTCTTTTAGTCTCAATTTGATAAAGCAGATCTATCATTTTGATTTTTTTAAAAATAATTACTGCTGTACAGCAAAGTGGTTCAGCTAAATATATATATATATCTATTTACCCCCCTCCCCGCCTTTCCCCTTTGGTAATTTTTTAGTTTTTTTTGTTGTTGTTGTTTTGTTTTTGTTTTGTTTTTGTTTTGCGGTACGCGGGCCTCTCACTGTTGTGGCCTCTCCCGTAGCGGAGCACAGGCTCCGGACGCGCAGGCTCAGCAGCCATGGCTCACGGGCCCAGCCGCTCCGCGGCATGTGGGATCCTCCCGGACCGGGGCACGAACCCGTGTCCCCTGCATCGGCAGGCGGACTCCCAACCACTGCGCCACCAGGGAAGCCCCATTTTTTAGTTCTTGAGTGTTTTCTTTTTCTCTTGATATATGAGCACAGGTATAGAAATAATCCCCAAATTGCCATTTTTACCATTATCCATTGTGAACCATGAGGCGTGTTTCAAGCATCTAGAATTCAGCTTTTGAAATGATTTCTCTAAATCTGTGCATGTTAAAAAATAGAAGTAAAGAGTTGTTGGATGTTTTCCTATTTGCTTGATATCTGTCAGAAAACCAACACAGGAGGGCAGGAGGAGGAAGAAGGCGTGGGGGAGGTAAACTATACCCCTCAGTCCAACCTTGAAAAATATTTGAAAAAGAAAATCATAGAGTTACCATATGACCCAGCAGTCCCACTCCTGGGCATATGTATGGACAAAACTATAATTCAAAATGATACCTACACCCGTATTTTCATAGCAGCACTACTCACGATAGCCAAGATTTGGAAGGAACCTAAGTGTCCATCGACAGAGGAATGGATAGAGAAGATGTGGCACATATATACAATGGAATATTACTCGGCCATAAAAAGGAACGAAATAATGCAGCAACGTGGAGGCAACTAGAGATTATTATACTAAGTGAAGTCAAAGAGAAAAACAAGTGCCATATGATATCACTTATATGTGGAATCTAAAATATGACACAAATGAACCTATCTATGAAGCAGAATCAGAATCACAGACATAGAGAACAGACTGTGGTTGCCAAGGGGGAGGGGGATGGGAGAGGGAAGGAGTGGGGGTTTGGGATTAGCAGATGCAAACTATTATATAGAGAATGGAAAGACAACAGGAACCTACTGTATAGCACAGGGAACTACATTCAATATCTTGTAATAACCTGTAATGGAAAAGAATCTGAAAAAGAATATCTATCTATCTATCTGAATCACTTTGCTGTACATCTGAAACTAACACAGCATTGTAAATCAACTATACTTTAACAAACAAACAAACAAAAAGACTCGCAAAATCCACACAAACAAAAAGCTATCAGTGCAGTTTATCCTGTTGTAACTGTGCCCGGGAGAAACAGAATTGTCCCTTCCAGTGATAATTGCTCCAAACCAGAAGGACGTCGTGACCCTCAAAAACTCACCAGCTGAAGTTATTCTTATGTTCAAAATGTTTATCAAAGCCTGTATTTCTGATATGTTTTGGAAAACATGTAAAAAAAAAACCTCAAACAAATGTATTAAAATGTATCAGAGAGCAGGAAGAAAAGAAAGCACATTTCTTTGGGGAAAAGAAGTCCAGTTTATATATTTGAAGTAAGTGAGGAAATTCTTCTTCCTCACCTCCTTTATCAAATGTACCCATCCTAAAATATTTTTCCCTAAAACTACAATTAGGAAGAACTAAAGGAGAAGATAAGGGAATAAAAAAATAAAAGGACATGTACATAAAATTATAGCTTAAGGAGGGGTGAGGCTGGCTATCATATAGTCTGTAACAGACGGGGGTCACATTCCAAGAAATCTAAGGCTGGATCCAATTCACGATACCACAGGAGCTACAGAGGGGAGGCCTTCTAAAAACATAACTGCCTTTGTTTTTTCTAATATTTCCTGACAGCAGGGACTTCTTCTATTACCTCAAAGTGCTATTGACGCCAAGCTGGAAGGCAAGATACAAAGAAGGCGCAAGACGACCTCAGCAGGTGAGAACGATGGACTCGGTTAAACATGGTGGCGCTTGATGTGTGCACGTGTAAAACGCTGACCCTCGGTCCAAAGCCCAACTTCACAGATGCGGTGGCATGTGATGATGTGGATGAACAGGTTTCCTGTGGGGAACAGGAGAACAACCCCTCTGCTTCAAACCCCTTGACGGCTTCCCATGAGCCCAGGGGTCAAGTCCAAGGCCTTAACATGTGTTGGAAGACTCTGCAGCATCTGGCACTGTCTGCCTCTCTGTAGCCTCACCTGCATCACTCTCCCCTTCATCCTCTGTGGTCCAGACATAATGGGCTTCACTCCGTTTTAAATACAGATGACGTCTCTCTTCTCGGGGATTTGCTTAAACTGTTTCCCCTGCCTGGAATACTCTTTGCCCCACACAGGTCTCCATTTAAGCATCTCTTCATTGTCCACGCACAATGTATTGAGCTTTTCTTACATGCCAGCCACTGTGCTAGATGCTTGAGTCACCAGGGTAAACAAGCAAACAAACAAGAAGGCCCCCTGCCTGCCTTTGCTGTGTGAGAGCCAGGCAATCAGACATGAATCGTGTGCTAAGTGATGCGAGGGAGAAGCATACGGCGCTAAAAGAATGTGCACCGTGAGCAGAGATCTGGAGAAAGAGTGAGCGGTACCCTTACAGGGAGCAGTGTGTGCAAAGGCCCTGTGGTATGGGGAACACGGCATATTTCAGGAACTCAAGAAGGCCCAGTGTGGCTGGAGTGCAAACAATATGCGATAGAATGGATGTGGCGTGGGATGTCCATGCTCTCTGGTGATGGTGCCGTGCTTGCAGAGCTCTTCTAGAGGTAATTCGCATATGAGCTAGAAAGTTGAGTCAACACTTACTCAGAAAGCATTAATCACGCAGCTCTACTGTGTTGAGCAGTGTTCTGGGTGCTGGAGATACACAAGGCAGACGTGGTCCTTGACCTCGTGGGCCTTACAAACAAATAAACAAGCAGCACCACCCAGGGGAGCACCCTCTTTGGTGTTGCAACATATATATTGCAACACCTCTATATATGCAGGCCTCTCACCGCTGTGGCCTCTCCCGTTGCGGAGCACAGGCTCCGGACGCGCAGGCTCAGCGACCATGGCTCACGGGTCCAGCCGCTCCGCGGCATGTGGGATCCTCCCGGACCGGAGCACGAACCCGTGTCCCCTGCATCGGCAGGCGGACTCTCAACCACTGCGCCACTAGGGAAGCCCCGGTGTTGCAATACTGAAGCACGTGGGAGGGCAAATGAGCCAGCCCGGGACTCGGCTTCCTGGAGGACATGATGACCAGCTGATTTGGAAGCATGTCAGGGAGTTTGCCCAGTAAACATTCAGGAAGAATGTTCCATTCAGACTGAACACCACGGGCTGTGTCTACTGAGCCCAGAGCACCCGGGAATGTACATGAAGGCATCTTTCTTTTTTTCTTTTTTTTTGCCCTCGCTGCCAGGCATGTGGGATCTTAGTTCCCGGACCAGGGATTGAACCCGCACCCCCTGTGCTGGGAGCACAGAATCTTAACCACTGGACCGCCAGGGAAGTCCTGAACGCATCTTTCTTGCTAGGGATATTTCAGTCCTGAGAAAGTTTAAGAAGCTCTGGGGACAATCTAAGCTTTGACAAACTGGCTGGCCTCCTGACCCCACCACTTCTGAGCTGCATGACCGGTACCTGCCCTGAGCCTCATCTATGAAATGGTGATATAACGATGCTAGGAGCGTTGAGTTGTGATGATCCAGTGAAACAGCAGACTGGATGCCCTACAAAGGTTGGTTGCTACCTCTTTCCCCTGAAATATCTGCCTTTACTTTTATGTCCCCAAAGTCCATCCTGTAGTGGGTAGAGGGAATCAAGGGAAGAAGCAGAGTTGAGAGTCGTCTGAGATAAACTGTTTTGCAGAGGATCTGAATTTCAGGATGTAACATGAGAAAACACTGGTCTCTTGTGCCAGAGGAACGAAGTCAAAACATGGGGTTGGGATCCCCCAGGAGCTGTTGCTTGGGGAAATGCAGTAAGTGGTGTTTCTTCTTTCTGCCGTCCTCAGGCACCCTCCAAACCCAGGTTGCTTATTTTAATCCTAAACCTGCTCTGGCTTCTTTGGAGGAATTGCAGCTGCAGGGGAAAAGGAAAAGTTGAAACGCTCTCCATCCTGCAGACGGTGGTGCCACTAATCCCCCTGGTCCTGACATTTATGCTCATTTAGGAAACTAGGGATATTGTTTCCTTTGGCAAGGAAACCAGATCACTTGATTTTCTTACTGAGTTGCCTGCAGACTTGCAGTCCCGTAAGAATAATAAGGACAGCTTTGCCCAAATTGCTGGGGAATGCGTTCTCTCTCTGGGGAAGATTAACATTGGCAGGTGTAGAGTTGCCCTGGGGGGGTGTCGACATCCTGAATTTCCTTTGTTGGCTATCTTTGCAAATCACTTCCCCCTGCCCAGTCTTGGAGTCCTCCTCTAGAAAATGAGAGGTTGGATCAGAAGATGACAAGGATGATGATAAGCCCATAACTGATCTCACATGGCCTTCATAATCACCCTCTGAAGTTGGGGGTCTGGTATCTGTCCCATTGTTCAGATGAAGCAACTGAATTAGAGAACTAAAAAATCACAGGACTCGGATATGGTGTAAACAGGCCTATTGACTCCAAGTGCAAATTCTATTCCAACAGGACCTTTTTAAAGGTTTTCATTTCCAACAGGACCTTATCAAGGCTTTCATTTCCTCCTTGCCAGAACAAAGCAAGAGTAATATATGGGTCGATAAAAAGAATGAAATAAGGCCATTTCCAGCAACATGGATGGACCTAGAGATCATCATACTAAGTGAAGTAAGTCAGAAAGAGAAAGACAAATACCATATGATATCACTTATATGTGGAATCTAAAATATGACACAAATGAACCTATCTGTGAAACAGAAACAGATTCACAGACATAGAGAACAGACTTGTGGTTGCCAAGGGGGAGGGGGTGGGGGGATGGATTGGGAGTTTGGGATTAGCAGATGAAAACTATTATATATAGGATGGATAAACAACAAAGTCCTACTGTATAGCACAGGGAAATATACTCAATATCCTGTGATAAACCATAGTGGAAAAATAATATGAAAAAGAATGTATATATATATATATATATGTGTGTGTGTGTGTGTGTGTATAACTGAATCACTTTGCTGTACAGCAGAAATGAACACAACATTGTAAATCAACTATACTACAATAAAATACTTTTTTTTTTTTTTCGGTACGCGGGCCTCTCACCGTTGTGGCCTCTCCTGTTGCGGAGCACAGGCTCCGGATGCGCAGACTCAGCGGCCATGGCTCACGGGCCCAGCCGCTCCGCGGCATGTGGGATCTTCCCGGACAGGGGCACAAACCCGTGTCCCCTGCATCGGCAGGCGGACTCTCAACCACTACGTCACCAGGGAAGGCCAATAAAATACATTTTTAAAAACGAATAATATATGGGTAGATAAAGCCTGACTAATTTCCACAATCAAATTTTAGAAATCTACTCTGCATTCTTGAGGGGAAAAATACGAATTCTTTAATGTTGGGTACAGGACTGCATGTCTATTAGGCCCATCTCGTTAACTGAGTTTTACAGATCTTCTATGTCCCTGATGATATTCTTTCTGTCTTCTGGATCATTCAAAGACAAAAAGGTGTTCCTTTTATCCAGAAAGATATTCCACTCTGATGGTGGACTTCCTATTTCTTCCTGAAGACTGATCTTTTTAATCGCTTTGTGTATTTTGAGACTATTTTTTTAGGTACATATATTTTAAAAATAATATCTGTCTTAGCCTTCTTGGGCTGGTATAAAAAAATACCGTAGACTGGGTGGCTTATAATAACAGGAATCTATTTCTCACCGTTCTGGAGGCTGAAGTCCAAGATCAAGGTGCCAGCAGATCTGATGTTGGGTGAGGGCCTGTTTCCTGGTTGACAGATGTCTGTCTTCTTGCAGTGTCCTCACATAGTAGAAGAGGTGAGGGAGGAGCTCTCTGGGGTCTCTTTTATAATCGCATTCATGAGGGCTCCATCCTCATGACCTAATCACCTCCCAAAGGCCCCACCTCCAAATACCATCACACTGGAGATTAGGTTTCAACATAGGAATTTTGGGGGTGGGGGGGAATTCAAGTCTTCAGTCTATAGCAACATCTTAGCAAAGGGAACCTTCTACCATTACGTGGTGGTCCTCTCCCTCACCAACAATTTTAGCTATATTACCATAGATAATATTGATTATATAGATATACAGATGAATGAATATATAGATATATGGATGAATATAGATGAATCAATCAATCAATATATCTATACAATCAGTAGACATAACCAGCTTTCTGGTCTGACAGCAGTAGGTTCTCAAGTTCACCAGACGAAGGACAGCCTCTGATTGTATGTCCCAGCATGTCATCAGAGATGGCTGGATGTCCTACAGGCTCGGGCTGTCCTACTGCATGGTCAGGCCACTCAAGATGGCTGCTCTCTTGCTCTCTGTACATCCTCTGCTCTGCCAGGGCCTGCTTCCCCTACACCCCACTCACCTGACTGCCCTTCCTACATACTTGCTCCAGGTTGCAGCTAAGGATCAGTCTAGCTTTAGCTCAAAACTCTCCACTATGCTTATCAAAGGGGCGGGAGTGACCTTCTGCTAGTTTCCCTGGTAACCAACCTGACATCAATTCCTCCTTTAATGGGATACAAAGATAGTCACCATATCCTGCCTGCAGTCTGCTGCGCACCATGGGGTATGGGGTGTTGCTCCAGGACCTTGCTTCAGACTGGTAATCTGCCCCATCCATTAAACCCTTGGTGTCTCTGTGGCTGTCTCTGGGCTCTTCGATCTTGCAGCTGGGCAAGTACAGGGCTTGCAGGCCTGCAGGGTACAGCCCAACACCCTGAGAGCCGTCAGGGTCCTCTTATAAGATCTGCTGTGTGGAGTTCTGATTCTTCCCTGGAGTAGCCAGTCCAGCCGGGCTAAGGCGATTGCGTGGTTAGGTGATGAAATGCCTAAGTACAGAAAAGGTGTTCAGACCCTCAGGGTCTGGCTTCCTAGGCAAAATAATCCTGACAAATCCATCAAAAACATATAGTTAAGGCAGCTGTGGCCTTATTTATACTAAATATAACACAGGCCCCTGAATTCAAATAACCGTATTACAGTCAGGTAGCACTGGGCAGCTTTATATCCACCTGAACTATTGAGAACTCAAAGCGCTGTCTAGTGACAAAAGAAAGTTTCATTTCACACTGAGATCTAAGCCTCAGGATGGGAACCCTTTTGACAAATGATTAAGCACATACTTAAGTACATTTGTTATACATATTACACATGTACTTTTCTTTTATATCATGTATTACAATTTATAATTATATTTTTATTTTGTATCTATTCACTATCTGTTTCATTTTAACTGTAAGCTCCACCATGTAGGGGCCATGTCTGCGTGCTCACAAATACATTCCCAGTAGCGAACAGAATGCCTGGGATGTAATAGGTGCTCAATGAACGTATATAGAATTGAATGGGCTGGAATTGAACGGCAGTTCAATAATCTGCTAACCTGTCTTCTAAACCTAATCTTTTAATCTCAGGCCCAATGTACACCCTGTATCTTCTCTTCTACTTTATTGCAGGAGCAGAACTAATGCCCAAACATAGAGCCTTTAGGGCACTAGATATTGGTTCACAGCAAGAAAGAACATTTTAATATAGCCCTCCAGCCATGCATTAGACTTCCTCATAAAGAATGTTTTCTTGGGGGGGGGGTAAATTGGGAGATTGGGACTGACATATACACACTACAATATATGAAATAAATAACTAATAAGGAGCTACTGTATAGCACAGGGAACTCTACTCAATACTCTGTAATGGCCTATATGGGAAAAGAATCTTAAAAAGAGTGTATGTTTGTACATATGTAAAAAGAATCTTAAAAAGAGTGTATGTTTTTACATATGTATGTTTGTACATACATAAAAGATTCACTTTGCTGTGCACCTAAAACTAACACAACATTGTAAAGCAACTAGACCCCAATAAAAATTTTTTTAAAAAAGAAAAGGAAGTGCTCTCTGACAGCAGAACTATGTCAGCTAGGAAGAGAAAATTCTATATGTAGAATTTTCTGAAGCTGCAGCTCTCTCCCCTGGGTTCAAGCAGAGGCTGAGTGTCCACTGGTCAGGGATGCTGTAGGAGAGAGTCTGGCTTTGGGTGGGCAGTTGCACTGGGCTTCCTCTTGGATGGCTTCCAGTTCTAACAATCTGTGAGCTGTCCACAGTCCTGCCTCATCTGATCGTACTCCTGAAGACTCTGTAGAGTTTTAGCAGGCAAATTACAAAAAAAAAAGAAAGAGAAGCTAACTCTAGATTGTCTGGATCGAGATAAGATAGGTCGCCTTTGCTGTATGAGTCTCCTGTTGCTGCTATAACAAACTGTGACAAGTGTAGTGGCCTGAAACAACACAGATGTATTGTTATACGGTTCTTCAGAGCAGGGTCTCACTGGGCTCGGATCAAGGTATCCCAGGCCTGCATTCTTTTCTGAAGGTTCCAGGAAGGAATCCACTTCCCTGCCTTTCTGGCTTTTGGAGGCAACCTGCAGTACTTAGCTTCTGGTCCCATCCTCCGTCTACAAAGTTGGCAATGTCACAACTCTCTGACCTTCCCTCTCTGATGATGACCAGGAAAGGTTCTCTGCATTTCAGGACTTGTGTAATTAAACAGGGCCACCAGGATGATCCTGATCGCTTCCCTGATCCCCAGATCTTTGACCCTATTCACATCTGCAGTGTCCCTTTTGCCATGTAAGGTAACATAGTCGCAGGTTCTGGGGATGAGGATTTGGACATTTGCGAGGTCATGATTCTACCCATCACATTGACCAAGCCCAACCTTGTGATAATTTGGAATTTCTTGGGCATCAACAAGGGGCACTAAATCTTCACTTTATAAAATGAAATGCACTTGACTTTTTTTTTATTATTAATTAATTAATTAATTTTTGCTGTGTTGGTTCTTCGTTTCTGTGCGTGGGCTTTCTCTAGTTGTGGCAAGTGGGGGCCACTCTTCATCGCGGTGCACGGGCCTCTCACTATCGCGGCCTCTCTTGTTGCGGAGCACAGGCTGCAGACGCACAGGCTCAGTAGTTGTGGCTCACGGGCCCAATTGCTCCGTGGCATGTGGGATCTTCCCGGACTGGGGCTCGAACCCGTGTCCCCTGCATCAGCAGGCAGACTCTCAACCACTGCGCCACCAGGGAAGCCCAATGCATTTGACTTTTAAAGAAAGATCTAATTTTTAAATCCTTGTGTATCTTTCAAAATCCAGTTCTCCATTCATCAGAACGGCAAAGGGTTTTTAAAAATATTATTACCTGTAGAGATGATTTGCATTCATGGTGTACAATGACATCATCCAAGGCAGGCCTTGGTTGAAACCAGCCCCTGCCTGGAAGGTTCAGACTTACCTTTTTTCAGTACCAAGGGATGAGCTGGCCCTGAGAGGCTGATGAGTCAAGGTAATTAATCAATTAGGTAATTAATGAAATTGGGCTTCAGATGGAGAGCATCCAGTTAATTAAACTCCGCAGCATGTGGCATGCTACTATAACTCGTCTTGTAGGGCTCCCCTCTTTGTTTCATTAATTTTGTGTCCTCATCTCTATTCCCACCCCCTCTCCCCATATGCACCTAGTCTGATGTGTTTGATACACATGCTTGGATGTGTATGTGTGTATTCTCAGCAGCACACCCCCAAGAGAGGACTTTCCTACTTGCCGCCATATGCATTTCTGGTGTCCTGAGAGACTGACTGCCAGGTGGTGTCTCAGGATGGTGGTCCCAGTTCCCCTCCTACTCTGAGGAGTGTAAGCTGGTGTTTTCCTTTCATTTGCATTTCTTTGCTTACCAGGGAAATTGAACGTCTCATGTACTTGTTAGTCAACAGAATTGAAGCCTTATCAGCTGTCAGGAGAAAATTCAATACTCAGGTCTGTTATCTGCCTCTTCTTGTACCTGAAGGAAATGCAGCTTCCAGGGACCTTGCTTTAAAATCTTTTGGCTCATGTGGGAGTATCTGCTGAATCACAGTCCGGGTAAGTGTCTCTTCTCCCTTCACACTCCTCAAGTTCAGGATTAGTTTTCTTCTTTCACAAATTATCCCCTATTTTGAATTTCTCGGGACAGTGTGGCCCACAGTAGAGTTTTGAATGGACACATTCCATTTGTTAGATTTTGTGATGCTGCCTTTTTTTTTTCTTACCAAGGAGCACCTCCAATGCACCCAGGCACATATAACAGCATATGCTGCATGCACAGCAGGGCTGGTGTGTCCTTCCTGCCCACCCGCTCTAGCCTTAACCACAAGGTGTTCCCTCTACCTGCTTTCCTTTTTGCCTCTCCCACCGGGTTAATGGATCACAGCCCTGGAAGCATACTAAAGCCAACTGGAGAGGGCTTTCAAGCTGAGCTTTCAAGTTCAGCCCTCACCACCAAAGACAAGGTCTCAATCGTCTGCAGTGGGGTCGGGCACGGGTACTACTTAAATGGGTTGACTACCAAGGGGAGGGGAAGATGAACACACAGGCACTCACACATCCCCACATCTCACCGCAGACCATTGGACCAGCCTCCAGCGAAGGGAGCCAGCAGAAATCTGCATATCTGTGACTCTGATGCAATCCATTTGGAGGTCTTGGGGTGGGATGATCTTTAAGCCGCCTTTTCTCTGATTGTGTTTTTGTTCTCAAGTAGCTGATGGATTTGCAGCAGTGATCATATCCCACAAACAGCACATCAGTGTACAAGGCTGGAAAAGCTTTTTTTTTTTCTGATTTATTAAATAATTTACATGAGAAGTCTTACCAAGACATTTAATGAAAAGATAGCTATAATATGTCTTCTTGAAAACAAATTTAAAACATAAATTAAGGGCTTCCCTGGCGGCGCAGTGGTTGAGAGTCTGCCTGTCGATGCAGGGGACACGGGTTCGTGCCCCGGTCCGGGAGGATCCCACGTGCCGCGGAGCGGCTGGGCCCGTGAGCCATGGCCTCTGAGCCTGCGCATCCGGAGCCTGTGCTCCGCAGCGGGAGAGGCCACAACAGTGAGAGGCCCACGTACTGCAAAAAAATAAACAAAAACAAAACCCATAAATTAAAACCCATAAATTATAGCTAGTTCTTAATTTAGTATTTTTTTAATTGAAGTATAGTTGATTTACAATATTGTGTTAGTTTCATGTGTACAGCAAAGAGATTCAGTTATACATTTACATGTATATATTTTTCCAATTTTTTTCCATCACAGGTTATTACAAGCTATTGAATATAGTTCTTTGTGCTTAATTTATATTTGAATATTTAAAATCAGAACTGACCCATAGAGGTGAATGGATACATGTATATGTATGGGTGAGTCCCTTTGCTGTGCACCTGAAACTATCACAACATTGTTAATTGTCTATACTCCATTATAAAATAAAAAGTTAAAAAATAATAAATAAAATTATTAGCTTTATATGTTTTTTAAAAAAAGAACTGACCCATCGATTCATTACAGGTAGAAGAGAACTATATAGGTAGTTAAATACACGTGGAACTAATAGAGTTTCTTATAAGAGCCAAGCGAGAATCTCTTGATGCCAGTAAAGCACCCCTCCCCCACCCCTACAAGGAGCCCAGGCCATCCTAGAGGGGGTCGCACTGACCCATGTCCCGTTGCCTCCAGTCTCCATTTCCCAGAGCTACTGATGATCAGACTGAGGCTGGGATATTTCTCACTGGACCTGAACCCTGATAGAGTGGTACATTTTTCTTTATGTTCCGGGAGAGTGTGCAGTGTATCAAGGTTGCTTTCAGGCTTATATTGGTGAAACTCCAACATGGAAAATTGTCTCAATCTCTTTACTTCTTGCTCTTTCTTCTTTCAAGAGCATCCAAATTGGAAGACTTTTTTGGGGAGGATAGATAGGGGCCCACCCCCTACCCCTCCATCTACCTCCCCCACGTGTGGGTGCCGGCAGCGCTTCACTGGACTGCATTGGAAGGTTGGAGAGTCTTGTCTGGCTGAGATGCCCTCAACACATCTGGCCACAAAATCAGAAACTCGGGGGGCCCAAGGGAATAGTTGTAGAAATGAGATTTTACAAAGTACAGTGATTTAAATCTGAAATTGCTATGTTTGTCTGAATTGTTATGTTTGCGAGTATCTACATTGGGTGGTAGCTCCTTGAACCGGGCCTTGTTGGTCTTTTTGTCACTGTATCTCCAGGGTCTGATCCAGGGCCAGGCTCATGGTAACCATGGTGACCAATGTGTGTTCAGCGCTTCAGCAGGTGCCGGGCACTGTGGTAAGCGCTTTATGTGTCGTCCTCCCGCCAACTCAAGGAAGGGGGTGTTGTTATTCTTCCTCTTTTACAGCTGACACAGAAAGGTTTAGTAACTTGCCCAAAGTCACACAGCTCATAAGTAGAGCCAGGATTCAAATCAGGCATGGTTGGAAATACTACACAACAGGACCCCTCAGTGGTGGACACTGAATCCTTACTTGTTGAATGAATGAATGAATGAACAATGACCATTTTGTGGGAGAGCAGAGGTAGAGAAGGGAGGGAAGAAATTAATAAGGAGGTTGAAAAGATATTCTACACATCTGAATGTTGGAACTGAGCTCTAATTCTGTGTGACCAGGGACCTCTCGTATCTGTGCACTCAAGAGTCCTCCTGCTGGGCTTCCCTGGTGGTGCAGTGGTTGAGAGTCCGCCTGCCGATGCAGGGGACACGGGTTCGTGCCCCGGTCCAGGAAGATCCCACATGCCGCGGAGCGGCTGGGCCCGTGAGGCATGACCGCTGAGCCTGCGCGTCTGGAGCCTGTGCTCCGCAACGGGAGAAGCCGCAACAGTGAGAGGGCCACGTACCGAAAAAAAAAAAAACAGTCCTCCTGCTGAGAACAGACCTGCCAACTACGTTTTGCCAGATTCAGTCTGGCTGATGGACCTAGAGAAGAGGCCCAGGTTCTCCAATGCTGTCAACAGAGTTTGACAATATATTAGTTTAATTTATAAATACACAAAATGCTTTTCTACTTGTTGAGGAAAGGAAGCTAGACGGCTGAGAATACCCTCTAGGGATTGGATGCTATCGTGTCCAGATCTTACAAAGGAACTGTTATGGGTTGAATTGTGTCCTCCTAAAGACATGCTGAAAAAAAACGGGTGCCTATGAATATGACCATATTTGGAAGTAGAGTATTTGCAGATGCAGTCAACTTAAGATGAGGGGGCCCTAATCTAATATGATGGTGTCCTTGTAAGATGAAGATGGGAGAGACACACAGAAAGCGAAGATGCCATGGGACACGGAAGCAGAGGGTGGAATTTTGCTGCCACAACCAAGGAATGCCTGGGGTCCCTTGGGAAGCTGGGAGAGGCAAGGCAGTAGCTACCCCCCCGAGACTTTAGAGAGAATGAGTCCCTGCTGGCACCTTGGTTTCTGACTTCCAGGCTCTAGAACTAAGAGAATAAATTCTGTTGCTGTAAACCACCCAGTTTGTGATACCTCCTTACAGCAATCCCAGGAAACAAAGAACAAGACTTAATATTATTTTTCATTTCTGTGTGACTATGATGCAAATGTCAATTTCACGTCTCACTCCCTGTGATACTCCCCCCACCCACCAATTTTCTCCAAGGGATGTACACAAGGTCAGAAGTACCACACCTGTCTACACCATCCTGAACTAGACAGTATTGGCCATTTAGTTTGAAATCCTTGGAGGGACTGCCCTGTGTCCAAATCTGACTCTATCCTGGCTCTCTGCGTGAGTTTACTTGTCAAAAACTCAAAATGGGAAGATAGGAATAGTGGCATTTGTGGCGTACTTCCTACGTGCAGGCTTTACAAGAATTTTCTCTAATCCTCACCACTGTCCTGTAAGTTACTTACATGAACCCAAATATCAAAGAAACCAATTGGGGGAAAGAATCTGATCCGGAGACCAGCCATGTTCTGACTGGCTGTGAGGCTGGCATGCATACCATGCTGTTGCTTTGGGGACATGGAGAAGGGGGAGAATGGGCAGGGCTCAGACAGGGAAGTGTTTCGTTTCCACCACCGTGGTATGCTGAATCCAGCTCATTACTGGGTCGCCAGATCTGATTGTTAAATTTTCAGTAATATTCCATTGTATATATGTACCATATCTTCTTTATCCATTCATTCGTTGATGGACACTTTGATGGTTTCCATGTCTTGGCTATTGTAAATAGTGCTGCTATGAACCTTGGGGTGCGTGTATCTTTTTGAAATAGAGTTTTTGTCTTTTCCAGATATGTGCTCAAGAGTGGGTTTGCTGGATCATATGGTAGTTCTATTTTTAATTTTTTAAGGAACTTTCATAATGCTCTCCATAGAGGCTGCACAAATTTACACTCCCACGAACAGTGCAGGAGGGTTCCCTTTTCTCCACACCCTCTGCAGCATTTGTTATTTGTAGGCTTTTTAATGATGGCCATTCTGAGCAGTGTGAGGTGATACCTCATTATAGTTTTGATTTGCATTTCTGTAATAATTAGCGATGTTGAGCATCTTTTCATGTGCCTGTTGGCCACCTGGATGTCTTTATTATGTTGTCTCTTATATGCGGAATCTAAAACAATGGTACAAATGAACTTATTTATAAAACAGAAACAGACTTGCAGACATAGAAAACAAACTTACAGTTACCAAAGTGGAAAGGGAAGGATAAATTAGGAGTTTGAGATTAACAGATACACACTACTATATATAAAAGAGATAAACAGGGCTTCCCTGGTGGCGCAGTGGTTGAGAGTCCGCCTGCCGATGCAGGGGA
>NW_020837969.1:31607713-31756189 GCF_003676395.1 Aethalodelphis obliquidens | reverse complement strand
ATATATATATATATATATATATATATATATATACTGAATCATTATGTTGCACACCTGAAATTAATACAATATTGTAAATCAACTATACTTCAATAAAGAAAAAGGGAAAAAAACATAAAAATTTTTAGGACTTTCGCAGGGAGATTGACGTCATGCTGGTAGTTTGAAATTGGTCACGATAGGAGCATTTACACACACAGAAACTGGCAAGTGCTACAAATCAGTGCTACAGAAATTGGCAAGTGCTACAAATCAGAGCTCCTGAGAGGAGAGAGAGAGAGAGAGAGAGAGAGAGAGAAAACTAAGAGAAGGCACCCCTGAGGCCTTTAGACCAATGCTGGCTGAAAAGGGCTGATGTGGTCTAGGCAGTGTCTTGAAGTATTGGGGTCATAACAAAAACTGCCCACTTTCTATGGGTTTAGGGAGGGCCAGTCCCTCCCCGGGAGGTTGAAAGCATTCACAGAGGACCTTCTCAGTGAGTGGAGACACAACATCGTCAGAGCTGCCTGTCTCTCACCCTGGCACCACAGCTACATGACAGGGAAAGAAGCTGATATCTGAACTAGTTCCGTGGATGCTCTGGGCTCAGTTGTTATCTGTAAAAAACGGGGTAACAGCCAGTGATTCCCGTCTCCCCCATTGTAAGTTTCCCATGGGACTTTGGAAACTCCCCACGTCCACCCCAAATCTACTCTGGCTGCCCCTTCCCGAGGCACCCTGCTCATGACTCCCCCTTCTCCGCGTCTGGACCCTCAGCCGCCATGTCTGTGCTCGGTGGTCCTGCCCTGACATGGCTGACTGATCCAGCTGCGGCCAAGATGCTAGCTGCCCAGTTTCATCTGTCTCCCGGAGATTTGGAATTTTGAGCTTAGATACCCTGATATCAGGAGTTGATGGTAATAATTTGGACCAATGGCAGAATCCAGAGCTGTGTTGCCCAATTCAGTAGCCCTACGAGGCTACGGAGCATGCGTGCAGATTGAGATGGGCCGTGAGTGTAAAGCACACACTGGATTTCAAAGACTTGATATGAAAAAAAAAAGGATTTAAAATATCTCATTTAAGGGAGGGTGGGAGGGAGACGCAAGAGGGAGGAGATATGGGGATATATGTACACACATAGCTGATTCACTTTGTTATACAGAAGAAACTAACACATCATTGTAAAGCAATTACACTCCAATAAAGATGTTTAAAAAATTAAGCAAATAAAATATCTCATTCGTCATTCTTTGAATTATATGTTGAAATGATCATATTTTGGGTCTATCAAGTTAAATAAAATATATTATTGAAATGAATTCCTTCTGTCTGCTATTATTTTTTGTAATGTGGCTACTAGAAAATTTGAAATGACATATGTGGTTGGAATTTTATTTCCTTTGGACAAAACTGCTCTAGAGAAATGTTTCTTGAAGCCCCTGGGGCTGAGTGGCTCCTAGCTTCCACAGGCCTGGGCTATATATTATTCAGCTGTCTTTTCTTCTTGAGCCAGCCCAGTTCTCTTCCATTCTGTTCTCTTTCTGATTTACCCTAGCCAGAGTAGTTTGAATTCTTTGCAACCCAAGGGACGTTCACTGATAAACCAATGGAACCAAAATTTCCTTCGGGTGTTGTACAGATGATTCTGCAGCTCTGCCAGAGAACGCTTTCAATGGTCCCAATGGGTCATGTTCATGGTCTGAAATGATGACATCACCTGGACCACATTATTCCTGTCCCCAGACCCTGACTCTGCCTCTGTCTTGTGGGACCTTCAGCTCTGGCCACCGGAACCAGATTTGGATTACGAGATTCTGCTGGTCAAGAAGGACACCTGGGGTCCCAAGGTGTCTGGGTCAAGCTGAGGCTGTGCTTAGGAGCTGGATTCTGTCAGTAGAGCCTGGAGTTTAGAATAATAACAGTTTTGTTGCTCTCTCCCCGAATCTATCGGGAATCAAGTTTTGAAACGATCCATTTCGCGAAGCCCACACGATGGTTTCTCCCTTCCCTACTCCCCCTTTCCCATCTGGCGAGTCAGCCCACCCTGGTGCATGGTGATTTGGGGCGTTTTGTGTCTCCCACCCAGCCTGGGAACTCTTGCTTTGGAATTGTGGCTTTCCTAAGACATTTCAGTTGTTCCAAGGTGTGAGGTGAAACTCCCACAAAAACCTGTCAAGAGCTGGCTTTGGGCTGGAATGCTCGACGTTAACGCACGGGGAGAGCTCGCATCACATGCCAGATTCCAAGTAATTACTCCTTTAGGAACTGCCTGCTCCAAGCACTTTAATGAAAAATGATAGAAAGAGCTGTTGACCTTCGAGACATTCAACTCCACCGGGCAGCTGAGCACCGGCGGTGGATCCAGCCAGGGAAGATTACATCTGCCCCACCATGGAGACACTGCAACAGTTTATCTTCCAAATAAGCAAAGAAAATGTGTTTAATGAATCCCCAAAGCATGGTACGTGCAGATGGGGTTGAAAACTGCCTTGGGCAATTTTTCATCCTCATCGTAATGGGAATCCCTTGGAAACAAGTTTGAGAGAGTGTGTAAATTTAACTTGTTCCATTTAAAACATTCTTGGGAAGACTAGGCATGAGATGATGAATGAAGACATTGCAAAGGTAATCATTTGAGAGAGAAACCCTTATTAAAATAAAACAGATGAGCTGCATATGCCATATTCAGAGGAGATATACGTTTTAATAAAATGAAATAAGCTTCCAATGTGTTCCATATGGCTCTGTGTTGAGTGGAAGACAAATGTGGGTAAGACGTGGCCCCTACCCTCCAGGAGCTTGGAATCGAGTTGGTTTATCGAGACAACACTTAGACAGAGAAGCTGTATCATAGTGAGAGAGTCTCAGTTGGAGAAAAAGAAGCACCTGACTGTCGAAGGGGGATGGAGTGAAAAAGAAACATCAGAAGGGGGGTGGAGTGTGCAGGAGGAGAGAAATCAGGTTCCAGGACGTTTGGGCTGTTGTCATCAATGTTTCAGAGGCAGTTAACAGCTAAATGCCCAACCTCTGTCTCTCGTCCCATTGCTTCTCCACCTCCTCTGTTCTCAGAGGTAAGGACCACGTGGGGATTGGAGTCTATGTTCCCAAGTGAATCGTTATAAGTTTCAATGAAGAGCTAAAGCAAATGTGGCAAAATGTGAACTTTTAATAAATCTGGACAGTGGGTATTTGGTTCTATCCCTTTTCTGTACTTTACTGTGTCCTTGAAATGTTTCATAATTTAAAAGATTGTAAATGAATCGTATGTACAATGTGTAACTAATAAAATGGAGACCCAAGAAAGAAAAGAAGAAGGAAAGAAAAAAAGAAGGAAGGGAAGGAAGAAAGAAGAAAGGAACACATTTACGAAAGAGAGAAAGAAAGAAAAGAAGAAAGGAAAAAGGAAAGAAAGAAAGAAAAGAAAAGAAACTAAGATTTACGAGAAGTCGTAGGGCTGTAAGGTCACTGTGTGTGGAGAGAGTCAGGAAAGAGTCAGAAAGGTATCTTCTTGCCAAGAAGATGAAGTACAACTGGGGTCCTGAAAAAATGGAGAAGAGGGAGGATAAACAGAGTGGGAGGAACTCTGCTAAAGAACAGTCTTATCTGTAAAATGAGGAGTTAGACTTCATAAACCCTGAGTTCTCATTCAAATCCGACCGCTGATGTTATGTTCATTGACTCAGTCCACAAGCAGTGTTTGGACACCTGCCATAATGCTAGACACTGCGGGGACTCCTGGATGGGACATGGCAGGGTGGCTGTCCTCCCCAAATCCCCATCTCCATTTTCCTCATTCATCATCCTTATCTAACAGTCTGTATCAAGTCTTATTTATCCTCCTTTTAGATAGAAACTCCTTCTCATATCTCAGCATCCCCCTTAGGGTCAAGATAGGACTATATATAATAGATAAGTGGATACTCGTTAACTACTTACTGAATGTTTAACTTATTCATTTAAATAGTAACCGAGAGGCTATTATGTCCTAAAGCACAAATGGGAATACTCTGGAGATGCAAAGTTAAAATAATCTCCACTTCTAAGGAGCTTTCAGTCAGGTAGGGGAGATAAATTGGTAGAACTCGATTTCTGCAAAGGAGGAAGCACTAGGAACCAGAAGAATCGTGGAGAAGGGGTTACATGAGTCAATTATTGCATAGAGTGACATATACACACCCAAACTTCCGGCTTCTGTCAGAAGTATATTCAATATTCTGATTTATATAACAGACATGCTACTTTTGGTGGACGGAAGGCTTAAAAATACCAGGTACACTTCTTGTTAAATGGTGACATGTTTCTCACCTCCCCCTTCTTCCTATGCCTCCATCACATATTATTTAAACTTACTTTTTAACCCCAGAAGAAACAGAAATAAAAACAGACATCACCGAGTTAATCCTTTTTAGGTTACTCTATGTTGTACATTTTTTGAAATTTAAGATTAGGACAGAACTAAACGTTTTTCAAGTTCAACATGGTAGTAACTTACTCCCAGCAAGCCAAACACTGAATTCAGATTCAATACTCAGGCACTTAAGAATGTGTCTTCTAACAGTAACAACGGCATTCTAAAAACTGAAGACAAGTCTGCTCTAAGAGATGTCCCTGCCCGGACAGGCTCCCTTGGTTGGAGTGACAGGCAAAGCAATGCTGAGCTAAGCTCATGTCCCGTGACCTTTCTGTCATGGCAACCTCCGGCTTTGGAGCCTTACACAGGATGCCAATGTAGGTCAATTGGTGTCAGAATGATAATAATGATAGTAGCAATAATAAACAACATTAATTTGGAGTGCTTATGTTATCAAATGCAAGTTCACGTGCCTGATGTACAGTGAGGCCAAACATTACCGAAACGGAGTTTGGAACAGAGAAACGTTTATTGCACGGCCACATGAGGAGAAAGAGTGGCTCGTGACCCCCAAATCCTGAACTCCCTAAAGAATTTCAGCAAAGTATTTTTAAAGGCCAGGTGAGGGAGGAGCGGGAGGAGCGTGGTTAGTTGTTGCAAACTTCTTGGTGCTGGAATCCTTTGTTCTTGCAGCTGTCCACTTAGGTCAGGTCAGATGTTCCTGTAAACTTCCAACAAGACAAATGTTATTCTCTGTTCTGCAATTTTTTATCTCTATATGAATGGAAAAGTGTTATACCCTTAAAGGTCAGAGCCTTGAGAATGGGCTTCCTGTATATTTCAGGCTATAGGCAACCTTCTTAACTTGAAGCAAAAGCAACAGAACACACAGGTTAAACTAAAAGAAAGAGATTCAATATGGAGTCAGATTTGTTCTTCCCTATTACACTTACTATGTGCTTACACTGTTCTTAGCACTTGCCACAAATTAACTCACTTATCCTCACAACAATCATATGAAGTGGATACTAATTTGACAAACAGAAAAAAAACCCCAAATAAAAACACTGTTTCCTTTTTTTTGCTGTTGTTAAGCTCAAAGGTCACTTCATGTTTCTCTTCTGTAGGTCCTGAGTCAGTCCACATAAGTGAAGACTTGCGTGTTCTTCCTGTGTGTGTCTGGTGGCATCTGAGTTAAATTTATCTGAATACACACGTCAACTTCCGTCAGAGGGGAAAAACAAAGCTAATAGGCTGTACAGGTAAATGCCAAGAACGGCACTACATATGCTTTTGACAAGTTGTAGGAATGTGATCTGTCTTTTTTCTTTCTTTCTTTTTTTGAAGGGGGTAATGCTCTTCTAGAACTTACCCCTTTACAAAGCAATGGTTTGTAATAATTCTTTGCAAGTATTTTAAACCCTCTGTTTAAACCTAGATGTCCATGTTATTAAACTCTATTAAGAGTGGTGTTTTGTTTTTGTCTTTTAATCTAAGCACTGTATTTGGGAATCATTCATGGACAATTAAAAAAAAGCCTCATTTTCTTTTTTGATGAAGGTGATATAAAAAACAAAGTATTGGCTTCTTGGGAGATGCAAGGATCACAGCCCTCGCTGACCTAGTGGGGTGGCCTCTCGATATCCTGGGTGGGTTGTTTCCCTCTTTTTCGTGGTGAAATGAGATCTTTAAATTAATTGTTATTAATCCTTTACTTATTATTTAGAAATTGTTACAGGATATTGTTCTTTGTTGATTTGTACTTTTGCACAAATCATCACTTTCCAACGTTCGTGTTGTAAGTTTCCTTGGTCTGGAAGTTTGTCAGGAGAAAGAGCTCAGGTTTGGGAGTTCACGTCCCACCCCCAACCCATGTCACTGTGAGTGGGTTACTAGTTCTTAACCACCAGCCTCAGTTTCCTCACTATTAAACCAGTAAAATGCTCATCTGGTTAGGGGATTTGAGGAGGAAACAGGGTCAGGCTTGTGGTATACCATAGGGGTTTAACCACTATTCATTTCCTTTGTTTTCCTAAGCCGCTCTCTCTGTAATTCTAGTTTTTAATCTCCTTAAATTCCACTGCTCTACTTACACAAGAAGCCAAATTAAATAAAAACCCTGGCTCTTGACTTCTCCATGCTATCACTCCTGTTGTTTCCACCAATTTCTGAGAACAGAAAATAGTGATTACAAAGTCACACTTGTATTTTGTAGCAAGTAAGATAAGATTATTTTCCCCAGAAAACAGGATTGCCAGGGAACACTCTCTTTAGTTCCTGGAACTGAAGCATATTATTTTCACCGAATCAGGTTTTGTCAAACCTGCACAATGGTTAAGCATATGTTAGCTTTTAGAGCCATCTCTAAAAACTAGGGTCAACTCTAGAAATCGCTAAGGACCGTGGCTAAGCAGGACCTCTGAGCCTCAGCTTCCTCATCTGTGAAATGGGGGCAGCATCTGCCTTGTAAGGTTGTGGAGAAGACTTAGTGAGGTACAGGGCTTGGCTCAATGCCTGGCACGTGGTGCAGTGATTTGAAGCTGTTATTATTTTATCTGAAGATTAGTGAACAGTAATAGTCTTTTTATTTTCCACCAAGATGTAACTTGTATTATCTTAGAAAATTTATGAGAAAAAAGAAAATCACTGAACTGTGATTTCACCAGAAAGCCAGGCTTGCCCTATATAATCACTCACTAGCAACTTGACCTTGGCCTGGATCCCGCTCGGTCTCAGTTTCCCCATTAGAAATTTGGGTACAACATTTGTCCCACCCACCTTGCAGTTTTATCACTCTTGGTGGAGACAATTGATTTGAAAGCACGTTGTAAATCGTCAGGTACTGAACCAAATCTAGTGAAGAATCTTCTTCACGTCTCTCTTCCACGTGAGGAAGAGCTTGGACTTTGGGGCCAGGAGGTCTGGAGTCTGATGCCACTTTCTCCCCATGCTGGGTAAATTTCTGGACCTCGTCTGCCTCAGTTTACTTGTCTGTAAAATGAGGATAATAATAGCAACTCAGGGGATTGTGGTACGGATACATGTGCTAATGAAGTAAAGCACTTTGAATAGTGACTGATGTGTGTAAGAGCTCAATAATGTTAGTTTTTAAATTCTCTGCTTTACAATGGAGGGGTTGAGCTGCCTTATCTCCGTCATGCCTCCTAGTTTAAACAGTCTTTGAGGTTTACATGTCTTACTTTGTAGAACAAGAAGTGTTCTGAATGTTCCGGCACTTTTTTGCAGTAATAGTCTTCTGCTGATAGCATTAAAGTTCAAATGTATAGATTTTTGGAAATTCCTGATTACTTGGTATTCAGGCGAGGCCCCCAATTTCCCATCGGCTGCCACTTAATACCATCTCCCTAACTTTTCAGAAACCTATGTGTGGCCTCAAATTTGTCTGGGATGGGTCTGTGATTCACACACTGTATGCCAAGGCACCCAGCATCACAGTGAATTCATAATAGACTAGGGGATACTGTGAAATTTGGGGGGAACTTGACATCTGTCAGACACCTCATGACTTACTCCCCTTGTGAATTACTAGCTAGAGACCGTCCAGTTTCAACACAATTGCACTAATTCCTTTTGATGATACCATATCTTTTTGAACGTGTGTTTTCTGAGGCAGCTGCTGAACGGTAACAATGTGTCACCCCAAAATAGGGCTGTAGGGAGTTCAGTTCAAAATAGGCCACTTTAGCATATCGGTTATCGAGCTGCCGGAGCTTGAAAAACTGCAAATGCAGGGGAAAGGCTTTCCTTGGACCCTCCTTATCTGCCTAAAGCTAGATCCTCCAAAAGGAGCTCAGTTATCCTAAGTCACCTCGCTGGGGGTTTCATCCACCAGGGAAGATGGACTCTTGTCACTGGAGAATAGACTAGAAATCAACGCCATACCCAAACTTTGTCACAAACTATTATATCTCCCCTCTGTTCTTCGAGGGGCCCATTCATCCTTCCTAAAAATCACTTAGTCTCCCTGAAGAGGTCCACATCCTGCCTTTCTTTTCCCTATGAAGATGGCATTTAAGCCTGAATTTTATACCGCCTCAGAGAGTTACTCATTTTTTCTGGGTATCTCCCATGTATACATGGGGTATACATGTTAATAAACTTCTGTTTGTTTTTCTCTTGTTAATCTGTCTTTTATTACAGGGGTCTCAGCTAAGAATTCAGAAGGGTAGAGGCAAAAGTATTTTCCCCACTCTCCACTGTGATAAAAATAAAGTACCCTGTGAAAAAAATCAGTGGCGAACAGGAAATGAGGGTGGTGGTACCCCGAAGCAGGTGCACCCAGGGCACACATACCAGTAGTAAGTAGTTGTGGTTAAGAATAATTTTTTTTTTCAATTTATGTGTATATTTTTTCAACTGGTTATTGAGTTAGTAAGAATATAAATATGTATTAAGTTATTTGGGACCCAACTACTTTTGGCCTGGAATGCTAAAACAAATTACTGAGACACTGAAAACACCAGGAACCCAGAAAATTTGGGAACCTCTTGGGTATATCCCTCCGTTTCAGGGTTTTCTTTGAAAAACAGCACATGTGCATGAAATAGGGCAGGGCCTCCAGTTCAACAAGCCTCTGGAGGTTGATGAAAGCCTGTGAAAATTGCGTGTGGAGGTGAAGCTTTGCAAACTTAGATTTATCTGGTGTACACACCCTTTGATAGTCCAAAGAAAGGCAACACAGTTGATAGAGGTGGGGAAATCAGATTTTCCATAATAAACTAGATGCGGTCCCTTTGAAGTCTGTTCCCTTTTGGCTTCTTGAAAGTTTCTCGGCACTAACAATTTGTACTGATTTTAGCTGCTGATGGATAACATTGTTTTGTGAGTTCTGATTAGCACATGAATACCTCCGACTGTGGGCCTGGCGGAGTGCACAGCAAAAACATTTGCACTTGAATGTGTAATTCACCAGGGTCTGGAGTTTGAAGTCTCAGTCAGTTTCCACATCCCCTCTAGGTTCTGCTGGGACTCTTGCCCAGGTATGAGTCCCCTGGGCTGTATACGTTTCAGGCTCACAGTTTTGTGCTACATCCGTGGGAGGCCTGGGGGATGGTGAGGAGAGAAGTTTGACTCGGTGGAGTGTGTGAAAGTGTTCACACCTGTCCTCAGGCATTACTTTCCTCTGCTTTCACTACTTTCATTTTCTTTTTTTTTTCTTTTTTGCGGTACGCGGGCCTCTCACTGTTGTGGCCTCTCCCGCTGCGGAGCACAGGCTCCGGACTCGCAGGCGCAGTGGCCATGGCTCACGGGCCTAGCCGCTCCGCGGCATGTGGAATCTTCCCGGACCGGGGCACAAACCCTTGTCCCCTGCATCGGCAGGCGGACTCTCAACCACTGCGCCACCAGAGAAGCCCTCATTTTCTTTTTATCAGAGTATAATTATGTGCACACCAAGAAATCAGATATCAATGGAAAAGTTCATAACGAAAAACAAATGACTTGCTCGTCCTCTCCCTTCCAAACCCCATTTCCAGTTCCCCCAAGACAAACTCTTGCACCTATTTTCTGAGGTCTTCTATTGGTTACCTTTGTAACTACAGACAATACACTTATAATGCACTTCCCTGTTTCTTTGACTTGTCAATTTTAGACACTAATTTTTGACATCTTTGGTAGGAGGAGAACTTTCTCTACCCCAGCAGTCCTCCAACTTTTTGGCACCAGGGACCGGTTTCGTGGAAGACAATTTTTCCACAGACGGGAGGGTGTGGGGGATGGTTGGGCAGTAGGTAATGCGAGCGATGGGGAAAGCAGATGAAGCTTCGCTCTCGCCAGCTGCTCACCTCCTGCTGTGCGGCCTGGTTCCCAACAGACTGCAGACGCTACCAGTCTGCAGCCTGGGGGGTTGGAGGTTCCTGCTCTACCCGCCTCATGTCTGTATAACTGGTGCCTGTGAATTAACTGGCGATGGACAGATTAACAGGAGAAAAGCTTATTCTGCCATGGGAATATTTAGTAGCAGGTGACCTGCTGAGTAGCCAGAGGTAAAGGTTTATATACCAACTTAACAAAAAAGGGGGAGGTTAGGACTCTAATGGGAAAGTATGAAAGGGTCTGTTGGTTGTTTTGATACTAAAGGGTCACTGAATTCTCACTTCCCAAAGCTAGGGGCCAGTCTGCTCCCAAACAGGGATCAGAGGAAGAGGGGGTCAACGGCAGCTGTATTTTGGGGAGGCTCAGCTTCCCCAAAGGGAAGATGTTGTTTCTTTCTGTGGGGGCTGATCACCCCCAGTTTAAAGTAACTGAAAAAAGTTTTCATGCCGCTTTGGCAAGCTGTTAACTCCTTTGTTTCCCCTTTTTGAAATTTCTCAAGAAATTTCACAGACAAAAAGCTGTGTTGATTGCTATGAAGAGAAGACTCAGTTTAGAAATTGGGATGTGAGCCATCTTCAGAGGGAAAGAAGAACAGATTAGAATGAAGAAAAGCAAAGATGAATGGTTGGAGCAAACTATAAGCCCAGTTTCTGAATCTAGAGGGTTAAACATTGGGTTCAAAGCATGTTCAGATGGTGGGGTGAGGATGCCAGTGGCAATCCAATGGATTTTCTGGTTTTCAGTTTGAATGTCTTTGTTCATGGCCTCCCACACATGACCTGATGGGTCGATCAGTCCTTGGAAGTTTTTTTCAAGTCAACCAGCTTCAGTTTGCAGGACTTTTTCAGATCCTTGGGGAAAAGGGCAGTTACAAGACAATCTAGAGACTTCCAAGGAGGATCTGGGCAGTCAGGTCTGATTTCAGTGACACCAAGTCAGTAGGGTGGGAGAGAAATTGAAAATGTTCATTTTGAGGGTCATAATTCCATATCAAAGTAAGCTAGAAGAATAGAGAATTTGAGAAAGACCAACAAAATGTGTAAGATGGCATGATCCAGTCCAGTTTACAGGCAGATAATAAAACCTCAAAGAAAACCAACAGGACTAGAATCTGATAACCCACAAGGGTGTGTTACAGTTTTCTATTGAAACATCTCTCTATATTTACCTCCTTCTTTAGTCATAGATAAACAAAGTAAGATTATTCTTGCTTACAAAAATGTCTTATCTCATTAAATGTGGCCTGATTATTCATAAGGGCAGCATGAAGAGTAATTGACCACACAGACCTTTTAAAGTTTGCTGTGCTGGAAGCTAAGGAGTCTCGGATTGCACTTCTAAAGCCTCTTGAGACCAGGAAGCCAAACCAAGGACTTGTCATCAGACTTCACATGCAGAACCTACAGATTTCTGTGAATCCTCTTCTTGCCGTCCCCTGAATATCTTATAATCCTTGGGCTTGCCAGGGAGTTACCTTCCTTAATGACCTGTAAGGTTGGGAACCCTGAAAGTCAGGTACCAGGCTGGTATTTCCAAGAAGACTTTGTAAGCATTGGCTCCGTAAACTCAACCTTACTTCCATAGAACTGAGTGCTCATGCCTAATTCTACGCACATCATTCTCAAATATGACTTTCCAGTCAAAGCCTCAATTACGTAACTAATGTTTCTAGTCATGTCTTAATACCAGGAGGATAGATTCTTACTGAAACTGTAAATACTGATATTGACATGAAAATAAGAATACTCAGTAAGAGTTTCTGAATTCTGGAGGAATCAGGCAGAAGAAAAAATCATGTTTTATTTCTGTTTACAAAAGTGTAATCTACTAAATTGTTATGACTTATGGATAGCTTAAGAGAAAGGAGTTCCTTACATCTAGAAAATAGAACATTGAAGAACGTGCAGTGTTCCAAACGAAATCCATAAAAAATCATAATTATTCTCCATCACTTCATTCACTCCCATGTAATTAGTTCTTGTTCTGCTTGTTCTTGGGTTAGCAATTTCATGAACTCATTGGCTTTTCCACTTGTAAAACTTGACTTGGTCCAGTGGTATGATCTCAAAGTGAATTAAATAATGCTATCAAAAACCTGTACCCCAGACCGGGCATTGTCTTTTTCCTGGGTTTCTGAGACAGTTCATTTCTGCTGAAGTTTCACTTTGGTCTGTAGCTGATTGCAAGTGCTTTCAGAGAAGAACAAGGGTAAACCCATAACTATCTGTGAATGACGAAAAACTTAGAAAGGGCATGGTTTATGATCTAATGAGAGTTCATTATAAACATAATGCAACTGACTAAGAAATTTGGTTGTTTCTGTGACATACAAAATTTTCAACAGTTTCTGGAATTATGACCGATAGAATTATACCATTGTTTTCTACTGTCAGGCAAAGCAGCATAAAGACCTGTCATGAACAGCAAGGTCACTGACAAATTTCTAGGAACTGGATATAATTCCTGAAATATTTACATTAACGACATTTACCCATATAAAAATAACCTAGGGAAGGTTCAGTATCTCTTCTTATTTGACAATGCTTTTTATACAATTAAATTTATCAAGTAAACCTAATTATGTTCTAGCATTTCTTTTTGTAGAAAGTGAAACAAATCCCTTGAGATTTTCCAGATTCCCTCTGGGAAATCTCTAAGTCAGCTTGAGATAAAGATTTCATTTAGAATTTGATTTGGGGGAAGGCAAAATATCAAAAGTTGCCAAAAATGTCAAAAAGTTTGAACACGTGATTAAATAAGATCATAGGTCACTGTGAAAAAAATACTTTGTTATTTATTTAACCAAAGTGATGATGAAAAATTTTAAAGGTAAACACAGGAGGTAACAGTTTTGATCAAGAAAAAACCTTAGCTCTTTAACTAATAAGAAAATTTGTTTCTCTTAAATTATTGAGAACATGATAAAGACAACATAGGAGATTATTCTGATTAGTCACAGAATCTGTTTCCTAGATGGATTATTTTAAGAACTAAAGAAAAACCTTTTACAATCTTTCATGAAGAGCAGTTAAGTAACCCAAGAATTTTAGTCATTTTATGAGACAGAAAAGTCTAGCTTGAAATCAGTAACCTACTGATATTATTTTTTCATAAATTTTATTTATTTATTTATTCATTTTTGGCTGCGTTGGGTCTTCATTGCTGCACGTGGGCTCTCTCTAGTTGTGGCAAGCAGGGGCTACTCTTCGTTGTGGTGCACGGGTTTCTCATTGCGGTGGCTTCTCTTGTTGCGGAGCACAAGCTCTAGATGCACGGGCTTCAGTAGTTGTGGTACGTGGGCTCAGTAGTTGTGGCACACGGGCTCAGTAGTTGTGGCACTCAGGCTTAGTTGCTCTGCAGCATGTGGGATCTTCCCGGACCAGGGCTCAAACCCATGTCCCTTGCACTGGCAGGTGGATTCTTTACCACTGCACCACTAGGGAAGTCTCTAACCTACTAATATTAAAGCTCATTTTAAACCCTCACAGATAAATCTATTTGATCTAAGCCAGCTTGAGCACTTTTTCTCCCTGCATGCTTTTTATAGCTTTCTAAGTCCATTCAGATTTTTGTCCTATTCTTTTGTCTTTCTCATTGTGAAACAACCTTTAAACAACCTCTAAACAATTACTTTAGGACAAAATTACTTTCTTTTTCCCTTAACAAAGATACATCTTACGTTCCTTGCATACAAAATTGTTTCCCTCCTCTTTCATTATTTCTAGTAGTTTCATTTACATATATTAATTATAAGTTTTAACTCTGAGTAACCTTTGTTATGCAGAGAAAACTAGGAAGTAGACCATTGTGAACTGTCTGTCATGTATCAGCATTTTATAGTGATTAGCAAATTTATGAAAATAATATACCATTTCACAATTTCTACAGATATATGCTTCTTTAAAGTAAAAAAATAACAATTTCAGTGTGGGAAAAGAACACGTTTATTAACAAATCCAAATATCTCTAGCTTTCTTTTAAAAAATAACTAATCCAAATATCTCTAGTTTCTTTTAAAAGTATAGAAACTTATACTCAGAATAAATGTTTTAGTAGTTTCTTATTTAGAAATGATTTATATCTTTAATGAATATCTGTTACTTCATGAAATATAACTCTAAGTGTGCAAGTCACCAAAAAGGTTTTGGAAACTATTTTTAGGCAGGTATGAAAAAGCGTAATTATTTTTCAAATAAAGTGTGTTGGAACAATGACTCAATTTGATTAAATTCAAATGTGTAAATTTCATAATCTTAAACATACGGTAGATATACTATAAGCTTATTCAACTCATTGACCCAGGTAGAGTAAACATGTATGCTTGGACTGTATTTACTGCTGACGACTCTGAAGAAATACCTGTTTTTATTAAATCAATTATATCGAACGAGCCTTATTTGCCCAAATCATGTGAACTTGAAAAGCATTTGGACTAATTTCTATATTTCTGAGAATTTTAGGCATATTTTATTTATATAAGTGCTTATTTTTCTCTAAGCCAATTAGAATACAGCTCCTTTAAAAGATTTTATAAATTAATTTGGCATAGTATCAGGAGGCAGGAAAATACCACATATACATAATTACATAAACATACAGACAGATGCAAGGAGAGACCTTCGGCTTTCATTCTAAAAGTTTAGCGGAGTTAGGCATAAACAGGAACACAAAACTCACTGGTTTATATTAGAATTCATTCTCATCTTTGCATCTCTTTATACTTTTATCCAAGTTGTGCTTCTGGCAAATGGAAGAAGTTACGGTTATCTGCTCAATATGAGGGCTAAAGCTTTTTAATGAACATTTGTAGCGGAGATTTTTAAGATTTTCATTTGCCCTGATACGTAATCTTAAGGAGGCTGTGGACTAAATTTTGGAGAAGGGGCTGAGGAGGTGTCACACAGCTGTCTAGGTGTCTCCCAAGCTCATCTGAGTGGATGAAATATTCAGTCTATTTGCCATTAGCCTCTTTAGTTTGAGGTGGCTGCTTCTGGGGGTCCCTGAGTCCCTTGAGCACCCTTGATGGAGCAGGGAGCCTAAAGCTTAGTGACTATACGGATTTTAAGGGCAGAATGAGAAGAGAAAGGTGTTAGAGGATCCAGTTTGAGAGATACTAAGTTTTCTCAAAGAAGCCATTGAAATTCTAAATTATCCTCAGTAAGTCACGTCCATAAGAAAGGAAACAGTTGGTGCTGGAGTGGCTGAGCATATAGTCAGCAGGAGTTCAAGAAGCGGGGAGGGCAGTAACTGGCACTTACTCCGAGGAGACCCTGAGAAGATAGTTCCGGGTGGTAGGAGATTACATCTCACAGGCAAAGAGGAAGGGATTGTGATTGCAAGCTTTTTTTGAGCAGATGGCAAAGAAAGTTGCCCCAGTATCAACTGAAAAAAATCCAGCTCCTGACCCTCTATTTTAATTTCCATGGTAGGTTCTGGGGGTGTAACTGACAATTGCTGACCCCATCAATTGCCTTCAGTCATGGACCCACCAATCCATGACACCAGATGGGTGATACTGAGATGGCAATTCTCAGCACCACAAAGGCAATTTGATAGAAAGGAAGTTGAATTTAGCCAATCACAGGGGAACTGGACATTCAGTAAGAAAGCTCGGGCCCTCAAACTGGCAATTGGCTGCCTCTAGAGAGAGACCCAACAGTTTGTGTCCCTTAGCAGGGAAAAGCCAGAAAGAACACTCCGGCTTCCAAAGCCAAGCTTGCAGGACACAAAACACTTTTAGTCGGGACAATACAAAGTGGTAACACGCAAGGCAGAGAGAATGGCTATATGTGGGAGGGGCTGGTCCAACTCTAAGAATCAAATATCCAAAGAACTAGTTTTAAGCAAAAATTGTATCCTGTAAATCTAAATTTTAGAAAATCCCCCTTTAAAAATAGAGAGGGAAACAGAGGCTCTTCTTGCCCTCCCTTGAGCAGACCTTGAGCAGGGATCTGGGAGTCTGATTGGTAAGAAAGCTTACTCTTACCTGTGCTGGCTTGTCAGAGCCCCTAATAGCTGAGCTGTAGGCTGTGGGAGTCCCAACCATCCCCATCCTTGTTACCAAAACTATTGGGAGGAAAACTTTTCCTCTATCCATTTAGGTCTTGTGCATGAGGGCCTGCAAATTAACTGGCAATAGACAGATCAACAGGAGAAAAGTTTACTATGCATGTGGGAGTACTCAGTATTGAGTAACTCACTGAATAGACAGAGGTAAACCTTTATAACCAACTTAACAAAAGAGGGGTGTGGTTTAGAGCTTCAGTGTCAAAGTATAGAAGATTTAATTGATCTTTTTGGTGCTGTTGGGAAGCTGAGCTTTCACTTCCCGTGCTAAGGGTCAGTCCTCTCCCAAACAGGAGACTCTTGGAGGGGAGTCAACAGCACCTGTATTTTTTCTGTGGCTCTGCTGAAGTCCAGATAATGTTTCTTTCTATGGCTGCTGATGGTTGAGATGTTTTCAGTTGAAAGCAATTTTCATGCCACTTTGGTGGACTGTTAATGCTGTCACCCAATGCACACTAGGAGGTTTTAGCTAATGAATTCTCCACCTTCTGTCTCCTGACGTCTTCTATTGTTTAATATTTGTGCGATTGTTTTTGGTTCTTTTACTGGTTAGCCTTACAACTTTGAATAATGTATTTAATCATTAATTAATTCTTGTTTCAGCAACTTTCAACTCCATTTTTATGATTAAGATATCAGGATTCCTACCCCCATCCTTTCCCCATTTCCACTCCCCACCTTCGGTCACTTACACTGAAGTTTACCATCTTCAGGTTGATCACATTTCTTTCTTTCCTGTAGCCACAATAAAAGTTGATTCTAAAAGTTCAAAACCAGCAAACAGTTCTGAGTAAATTCTGGCTAAGTGATGTGAGTCTCTTTGGAATGGAGACGGGGTCTCTAGGGAGAAAATACATCCCTACCTGCAGATCCCTTTGTCACTCAAAGGAGAATGTCGTTAAAGCAAGATCCAGTTTTTTTTTTTTTTTGACCATTGCTTCAAATTATGCCACAATTCATCTCGCCTCTTATTTTGACCATGTTTACATTTAGATTATTTCCCTAAAGTTTCTAACTATTTTTCTTTCTCTTTTTCTTTCCCCTTTCCTCCCACCCTCCTTTCCTCCCTCCCTCCCTCCCTCCCTTCCTTCCTTCCTTCCACTGTTATCTCCTAATCTTTTTCTAAGTTCTCCATAATATTTTTTATTTTATTGAATCTCCATCTTCTCCCTTTCCCCTTATTTCCTGGAGAACTTCCAATGAAACAATGCATGGGATATAAACCTTCTGAGTCCTTGAACATCTCAGATTACTTTTATTCTCTCTTCACAGTGGGTCACTTATTTCCTGGTAGATATATTTTAGAATTAAAGTTATCTCCATTAGAAATTGAAAGGCATTGCTCTGTTATCTTCTAGTCACCAGTGATGCTGAAGGGTATCTGAGTTTTGTTTCTTTGAAGGTAATTTATTTTTCTTCAGTGGAAGTTCTCAGGGTGTTCCCTTTATCTTTCATGCTCTATAATTTCACAAGAATAGGTCTAGGTCTTTTTCATTTGTTGAGCTGTACCCTCAGTAGGCCCCTGTAACCTTCATCTGGAGAAAATTTTATTTTTTATTACTTCTTTGACTGTTTCTTAAACTCTTGCTCCCTTTCTGGGACATTTATTAGATGAACTTCCTGAATTAGTCCCCATGTCTCTTTCTTCGTATTTCTATTTTTTTCCTCTACATTTTGAGAGATTTCTTCTGTTTTGTTCTCTGGTACTTTTATTGCACTTTATCAGCCCTCATCAGCCATACGTAAAGTCTCTGACTTTCTGATTATGTCATTTTTAATGGCATGTTTTCATTGTTTGGGGATGGAAAATAGCTTTTTGAATAGGATGCTTTAAAAGTGCTTCCTTGCTCCCTGAGTTTTTTTCTGTTTCTTCTGGTTCTTCTTCTTTTTAAAAAATCTCTTTTAAAATCTTGTTCAGAATGAAGATACTTGATTCTCTTTGTATACCTGACGATCTCTGGTTTCATGTTCACATTTAATGTAAAAGGACAGTGCAGCCTGGGAGGCTTCCTCTGGTGCTGTGTAAGCAGCGTGGTTCCCGGAGAGGCCTCTCTCTCTCCCCCACAGGAGGGATTCTTACCAGGCCTGTTGCATGAGGCAAACACCTGAGAGAGGAGTCAGCTGGGAGACTGGGGGCCTCCTCCATCTCTATCCCTAAAAAAAGGCCTTATTCTGGGTCATCAATATTCCCACTAGAAACCTAACTTCCCCCCAGATTTCTCTGATTTATATAGAGAAGGTTTGCATAGTGCTGTATCGGTGATAATGGTAGGGTAATCAATTTTTTTTAGAGCCTCAATTTGGGCCACAGTTGCATCAGACTAAAAACAAAACAAAACCAAAAAACAGACTCCCCAAACCCATAATAGTATAATATAAAATAATTATACCTAAGTATGCTATAATGTAACACAAAAATACGAAAAACAGGTGTTTATTTGCAACTCTAGGTCATTCCGTAATATTTAATTTTCTGCTACATACCTGCTATTACTTAAAATAACAGGAGGACTAGAGAACAGTGACAGTAGTATTTAATAGTAAAAGAATTAATAATAAATAAATAATAAAAATTAATTGATAGTAATTAAACAAATACTGTGTCAGAAAATGTAATTATATTTTTATAATGTTCCTTTCTTTTGATACAACAATTTATCTTACCCCTTTTTGGAAACTATTTATTGTATATTTTTGTTTTTTAGGCTATATTATTGTGTATTCCTAAGATGCATAAATGTGAGGGTTTTTTTTTTAAAAGGGAAATACAATAGGAATAATTAAATAGTTATTACCTATATTTAATAAAAATGACAATGACATATGTTTTCTGTCCCTTGATACAGTTGGATACTTTTACTTTCTGTTTCCTTTTCCAGTAATGCTTCTTTGAATTGCTTACAGCTTTTTCTTTTTTTTTTTTTTGGCCATGCCACGTGGCTTGTGGAATCTTAGTTCCCCAACCAGGGATTGAACCTGGGCTTTCGGTAGTGAGAGTGCAGAGTCCTAACCACTGGACCACCTGGGAATTCCTTGAATTGCTTACAGCTTTAAACACAAAGCCTTCTTTTCTTTTATGTAGTAGTAAAACTGAACACTGTCAAAATTCACTGCCTCGCAGCGCTCTTATTAAGCCCACATTATACTGATTTCTGGAGTCAGGCCAATGTGATGACCTCAACCTAAACAACCCCTCAACAAAGGCATTTGGCCATAGGATAGTTAGGGTTTTTACTTACCAGCACTAGCAGGTTTGTAGACTTGTAGGAATTTGTTTGCAGCTCTCCCAAAATGTTCATTCACTTTGTATCTATGGGCTTTTCCTGTTGGACCAGCTGTCTGCTAATCAGGTCTTTTTGCATTTATAATTTCATCATATAGGCCGGCCATCTCCAAAATGTCCATCATTTTAAAACACTCTGAAGCACGTCGGGTGTCATCATAAATTAAATCTCTCTTTGTGGGGGAAAAATACTTTAAAAACACAGAAGTAATTTGAACTTGTGAAATCAAAGCTGGATTTCAAATAAGTCATGGTTTTAGTAAACAAACTAAGAAACTCCTATTTAAGTTGACTGCTCCTTTCTAGTAACAGTTTTTTGAGTTTGGAAGTGGTCTTATTTCCAAAAAATGAGTCATTTCTTTTTTTCTGTGTGACTTTTTACTGCAACCTACATTTCACATCAAACAACTCAGACGCGGTGAGTCTCACCTTTTCTAGGACGCTTACGGGCTCTTCACAGATCATCAAACTGTTTTGCAGAAACAGCACATCAATTTCTGTTTTACTGTAATCCTTTTCTCCATCCTCATCCCCAATGTGTTTCCAAGCACTCTCGTGTTTCCACGTTCTTCTTGTCCCATGTTTAGAAAACATGATTATACGGGAGGACAATCTTTTAACTTAATTTCTGTGGCTGGCAACAAAAACAGCAGTCTTGTAGGCAAGAAGAGACCTCCTTACAACATATCGGAAATCTAAGTGCTTCCGCATGTGTCAAAGCACCTGGAAAGTGATCAAAAACTTTTCATTACGAAAGCCTCAGTAGCACACAGGTAAGCAAATCACATCTTTTTCTTTTCAGCAGTGTTCTGTACAAGGTGTGAAGGACATTTGACAGCTGAGAGCTTTCATTTTCTTCGGTAAGAACTTTACACAGGAAATGGAATTTGCCAAAATTTACATTCATGTCGTCTGCCAAATATGCAGCTAGAGGAGGGAAGCTGAGGTTTTTTTTGGACAGGATTGTTGATTAAGATGATTTGAAATTCCATTTTTGAAATCAAAGTGCCTGAGAACTAGGGGGAGAATTTTTTAGTTGCTACAATTTAATGTTTCTTTTGATACACAGTAAAAAGCATAATCCCTGGTAAGATTTTACAGAATGAGCGGAGTGCTACAGCATCAGGGGCCAACACAAAATTTATCAAAATGTTCCCTTTCGTTTGCCCACAGGTCATTTCACTTGCGTCTTCTTAATCAGAAAATGTTTACTCAATTTCAAAACTTTCCTCCATTTCATAGAGCAATCAAAAGAAGAAGACAATACTGTGAGCTTTTTTGCACGGTGTACTCAAGATAATTCAACAGTCACTGTTTTTGACTGAGCACTGGTGTCTTTGGGGAAACAAAAAACTGGATGGATTTAGAAGTACTTGCCTGTCTCATCCCAGATGTTTAAGGTCCAGTCTCTAGGAGTACTTTTATGCCCTCTTCTCCACAATGACCAGACTCTTTCTGGCATGTCATGCAGTGTGCCCTGCTTTGGTTATTTATTTCCCTGATCCAGTGGTATGCGTCCTTCTGTCTGTCATTAAAATAACACAGCTGTTTAGTCTCGTTCAGTGATGTCTGGGTCATGCGGGTGTGAGTTCATTGTTCTCATTTTGATGACATGAACTCTTAGAAAACACGATCACAGTATTCACAGTGTGAAAAGTTAAACAAGCACTATCCCAATACAAAGCACAGCCATCACTTCACGGGCAAAGTCAAAGTTCCAGTGCATTTGAATCGCACACTGGAATCTCATCGCTCGGGGGATGAAACCACAAATGGTTGTCACCAACATCGGCGGTCAGGAGAGGTGAATGACAATGACAACATCTATGAAGGCAAATAATCTCTGCCACGTCCACTTGACATTAACGATAGTGCTGCTTCAGTCCCTATTTTGGGGGTCACTGTATGGGTTTTATACTTTCCCCCCAATCTCCTGCACTCGCAATGGAAAACCAGGACTTTCCACATCTGGGAGGGATTTCCCAGGTGGTGGGACTTTCAGTAAAAATCCAGGATAGTCATGGGCAGAGTGAAGCAGTGGTTCTAGAAAGACCTGTCTGTGCTCCATGGGGAAGGAGTGGGTGGGATACAACCTTCCCCCATATAGACCTGTCTTTAATCCTCAGCTTTCAGCTTCATTTCTCAGTCTTACCCCTCGAGGTGACTCAGCCCTCAAGATCTCCAGGTGGACTGACAGACAGACAGAAGCATGATCTAGGCTAGACGTTCTCAAACATGTTGGTCTCTGGACTCCACATTCTTAAATATTATTGAGGACGCCAATGAGCTTTTACTCATCTGGATTGTATCTGTCAATGTTTACTGAATCAGAAGTTAAAACCGAGAAATTTAAAAAATAATTATGTATTCATTGATTTAAAAATAACAATAATAAAATCATTGCATGTTAATAGAAAAAAGCATATTTTTTTCATGAACCGTAGCTACATTTTCCGAATCAAAACAGTTCTGTGAGAAGGGTGGCTTTGTTTCATTTTTCTGCAACTCTCTTTAATGTCTGGGTTAATAAAAGGCCCCTGGGTTTTCATTTCTACTTCTGCATTCAATCTTGGTTGAAGTATTAGAGAAAATGTGACTTCACACAGATATGTAGCTGGAAAAGGGAGGAGTATTTTAGTAGCCTTTCTAGACAATTCTGTATACACATTCTGTTCTACACCAGAACTTAAAGGTCAAAATTAATACAATTAGTAATTTTACTGTTTCAGCTTGTAACAACTGTTGTAACATCCTTAGGTGAAATGGACTTTTTCCCTGCAGGTGCATGGGAGTGAATAATACAATGACTTCTGAGACAGTGTGGTACCTCTGCCTGGATTCATGATGAGACCTCTGCAGTTTTACCCACCATTGCTTTTGGACCATCAATACAAATGTCAACAAATGAAAATGGCCAATAGGATCTTAGTATTATCATGAAAATATAATAATGACATTACCCACATTTTGAGAACTGCTCATCCAGGCCATCTCTTTCTTGGCTTACTTTATCCATCAACTAACTCCCATGCACTTTCTTTCAGAGGTAGTTTGAGTTCTCTTTTTGATCTAGGTTATTCCATTTTATATTTTCAATCCTTATTACAGTGGAATCCCACTGCATTTAGAGAAAGCAAGTATGTCTGGCGTATCAAAACATAGGCCTCATATAAGTCCTTTTCACTGTTTGCCCAAGAATCATGAAATTCATAGGTAAAAACTTCAACAAAGGTGAGAGATGTTGTTTTGCAAACATGCTCATTTCTTAAACAGAATCTTTTAAAAAGTTCAACATGAGGAAGCTCTCTGTTCTCATTTAGGTAGACTTCATTCTCAGCCAGAATTGGTTCTCATTTGTAAGCCTAGCTGGGCCTGCTTAGAAACCCCCTGCGATTGGTCAGAACACGAACCTGTGGTGAAGAGTTTATCTTCCTTTGATCCTGTACAGTAAAAGTTTGACTCAGTAGGTCCAGATCGTCCAAACCCTACACATTACAGAGAAGTTCTGCCCCTTGACAGCCGCTGGGAGATATACTCTAAACCCTTGAAATATCCTGCCTGATCTCAGGTATCTCTGTTTACCTGGGGCCCTGATCCATGGCCAGATTCTTTAGGCTAACAATGTGATTTATGGTGGGGACCTTATCAGTCTGACCTCTGGAGTGACCAGAGACTAAGAAACCAAATTCAACTTTGTGGACACTTCTTGCCTACATGACTGACCCCCAATAAAAATGCTGGACACCAAGGCTCAGGTGAGCTTCCCAGATGGCAATGCTCCATGGTATTGTCACACATTGTTTGCTGGGAGAATTCCACACTGTGTAAATGCGTGGGGAGAGGACAACTACAAGGTCATGTGTGGTCTCTTTTCTGGGCTCTGCCTTATGTGTCTTTTACCTGTCTGACTGTAACCTGTATTCTTTTGCTATCATAAACCACAACTGTGAGTATCATTGCTTTTCTGAGTTCTGTGAGTCCTTCTAGAGAATCACGGAACCTGAGAATGGTCCTGGTGATCCCTGAGAATGGATCCCTCCTGCCCACTCTGCTGTACCCCCAAATTATCTAAAAGACAGAGCTAGGCACAGATGCTGCCTGCCTGCAAGGAGTTCACGGTTTAGTAAGAGAGGAGGTTAATACGCCCAAAGTACAGTACAAGGTACACAGCAAGGAACACTGTCAGATAGATCCACAGGGTCTCATGGCTTAGAAAGGAAGAGGAATCCATCAGGCTGGGGGTATTTTGACACAAAGGTGGTGAGGCTAGAAATACATGAAAACTCACAGCACAAAAACATTCAAATTGCCTTTGGAAATAGAATCAATTGTCAGCCAAATGCTGAATCAGAAGATCCAATGTCTGTAGTTCTTCCTCCCTGACCTTTTCTTCCTCTTTGTTTTGTTCTTGCTTGAATTCTTTGCCATCTGGCTGGTTCTATTCAAACAGAAAGATAGCTAATCTTTTTTGAACTTTGACAGAAACTCATGCACATCAGGCAATTTTGCCTCCCAGGTACTTGCTCATAAGAGCCTTTTTTCTGTAACTGGGACTGCTCTGTCTCTGGCTAGAGTAACATCTGGCAACAGCAAGATAATATTTTCAGGCAGGTGGAGAGAGAATTCTCCTGGCCACTGAGCTAACTGTTGCCAAGGCTGCCTGGGAATGTATATCTGCTTTAGTTCGTTTGGGGCCAGAGATGGGTTAGAAGGAAGAGTAGGGTATCAAGACATCTCTTTTCTTCTTCCTCTCCCCTGCCCCCAGTTCTAAACATCTCATCTTATTTCTCAAATCCAAGACTCTCCCCCAAAGATTTCTCCCTGTAACATTTCCCCTTCCCTTCACTTCCTCTCCCTGTAGGTGAGCATGACCTTGGGAGCAGGTACCCACAGCCAGAGACCTAGAGTTTCTGACGTCTGGGCATCTAACCTGGGGGAAGTGAGCTGGTGGCAGCTGCTTGATGACAGTGTGTGTGTGTCTGTGTGTGTGTATTGTGGGGTTTAATTTTCTGTGTTACGTAGAGGCTCAAATAGAACACTTCTAATTTTCCAGTTCTACTTCAAGATGCTGTGGATATTTGATTAAATGAGAGCTGGGAAATCCAGAGAAACGAGTCATCATTGATGTCAATTTTAAGTAATGCAGAACAGCAAGCAAACATAACACTGAAACTTGGTGTTCTGGGTAAGAACATTACCAATAGAAGTTATCTATGAGCATGACTGACCACTGCAGCTCACTCACCCTGCAACATAATAACATGTATACAGAGGCGTCAACATGCCATTTTCTTGGTTATGTTTTACTTGATCAGTAAACTCTACATGATGCTCACTTTTCATTCATTTTCCCTTTTGATACAGTGGTTGTCTGCTCACAACTTCAAGTGAAGAGGAACATAGCCTGGGAAGACTCCGTTGACGGATGTGCCGTTTTGGTGATTTTGTGGTTTTCGCATTCTAGATGATTTGCAGATTGTACACCATCATTCAGCGAATGCCTGCTATGTGCCTGCCTGCTCAGTGCTGTTGCCCTCTGCAGGGAAGTCAGGGCAAGTGAGGACAGATGGGGAGGAGGTGTTTACAGCTCTTGCCGGAGGGAAGTTCTCTTGGATGGTGAGGAAGTGGCTGCCTGGATTGTCCCCCAGGGCAGCCACCCCGCATGGGCATGGCTGTTAAAGCCAGCGCAGACTCCCACCAGCTGGCAGGAATGGCTGAGGACCCTCCTGCCCTTGCCTTTGTGGGGTCCCAGTCCAATCCCCACTCCACCTGACTCTATCCTCATTCCACCCCACTCTTGGTTTCTGTATTTGGAAAAAAAAAAACACTTTTCCATGAGCTCACTCTTTAGACATGCCCTTTCCTCATCACTTCAGGGGAGCTCCTGTACACAGCCCTACTTCTTTCTTTTTAAGAGTATTTTATCATTTATTTATTTATTTTTAAAATTTTTACTGGAGTATAGCTGAGTTACAATGTTGTGTTACTTTCTGCTGTACAGCAAAGTGAATCAGTTGTACATATACAAATATCCACTTTTTTAAGGTTCTTTTCCCATATGGGTCATTACAGAGTATTGAGTAGAGTTCCCTGTGCTATACAGTATAGGTCCTTATTAGTTATCTATTTTACATATAGTAGTGTGTATTTGTCAATCCCTTCTTTAGGACTAAATTCCATGCTGGTCCCCCCTAGGGATGGCCCAGGAGGCTAGTGATTTGCAGGCAACATTGTTGACTTGGTTTTTAAGTTCTGAGTTTAACCCCATTTTGACCTTGTCTTTAAGAGAATATTCCCTTGGAATGACTGTCACAGTAAATGTCCTGATTCTGTACTTCATTCCCAAATGAAATTGAGTCAAGTGTCGTACTGAAGATCTCCTTTTATATGAGCAGGAAGGAGTGGCTCATCAGATGGGAATAAGTTCTATGGAGGTACTGACCTCTGAGAAGGGTCTCTTTATGCTAGGCTGCAGAATCATGATGGAAATGATGAATTGGGTCTACACGGGCCTGGTTAAACATGGCTGGGAAACATCTTTTTCTTGAGATCCACAACACACTTTCATAGTAGAGTGGAAGAAAGATTTGGAGAAATAAGACTGTATTTCAAATAGCAATAGTGGGCCTTCCTGCCTGGGTGAACCTGGACGATTTACAGAATATCACCCCGTCTCAATTGTTTTCACCTTAACATGGCGTATTAGTTTCTGCAGGCTGCTGTAACAACGTACCCAAAAGTAGGTGGTTTAAAACAACAGAATTTATTGTCTCACAGTTCTGGAGGCCGGAAGTCTGAAATCAAGGTGTGTCAGGGCGATGCTCCTTCTGAAGGCTCTAGGGAAAATCCTTCCTCGCCTCTCCCAGCTTCTGGAGGTTGTCAGCTGTCCTTGGGGTTCCTTGTCTTGTAGCTGCTTCACTCCAGTCACATGGCCTGTGTATCTTCACATCATCTTCCCTCTGTGTGTATCAGTTTCTGTGACCAAACTTCTTTTTACAAGGACAGCAATCATATTGGATTAAGGCCCATCTTAATGACCTCATTTGAACTTGATGACCTCTGTAAAGACCCTGTTTCCAAATCAGGTCACATTCTGAGGTCCTGGGGGTTAGAACATCAACATCTCTTTTTGAGGGGACATGATTCAGCCCATAATATATGGGAATAATATTTACCCTATAGGCAACCATCTAGCATGGATGTGAACTCCATAAAGGAGAGATATTATATGATGATGATCACAGGAAGGGTGATTTAAAGTGATTAAATCTTCAAAGTCATTCATTTGTTCACTCATTATTTCCACAGACACTTACTGAAAGCTGTGTGCCAGGTGCCAGGGACCAACCTGGTTTTTTTTGGTTCCCACCTGGCTCCTGCCTTGGTCCCAGTTTCCCCCAGTTCCTGGCAGTGGCTCCCTCTCCACTGTGTAATGTCCTTCCTGTCTGGGTGGCCCAAGGGCTGGACCAGGCCTCCGGCTACAGACCCTCGGCTCTGCCACCAGCACCAAGGCTGCTTTGCTTCCCCAGCCCTGTTCTTCCTGCTGTCTTCCTAACCCCCCAGGATTGAAGTCCTGACTTCATTCTCCCCACCAGGGCCTTGCTCTTGCATGTTATCCCTACCAAGGGGGTGATTTGACAGGAACTGATGAAGCCCTTAGCTGGAAACAGCCCTGGGGACCTTCTCTCATCCGGGAGAGGTTGCATCCTCTCCCTTCTCCATCCTCGTCTTGTCCTCCTCTCCTGCCTCTTCTGGCTCCCAGCCTAAGCTTTCCACATGCCCTAAAGAGCACCTGGCCATACTCAACCCCTGTGCAGATCTCAGGTGTTTAAGGATTGCAAGGAGGAGGCTGCAGACACACACACACGCAGACACACACACATGCACGCACACACACACACACACACACGCACACACACACTATACGTTCCCAACCTATTTAATTAGGAATCTTCCTCTTAAAGCAAGTAAGGCAGTTCATGTAGGAGCAGAGGCAACACACCTCGAGGTGGCTTTTCCTTGGAGCTGGGGTTTTAACAGGACATGCAGCTGCTGGTGACACTTTCCCCTCCAGAATTAAGAAAGCAGGTGGATTCTTCTTAAGCTGCTGCCCTTTATATCCAGGGTTTACATTACCTTCCCAGAGGAACTTATATTAACAATGCACACACTGGCTACATATTAGAATCACCTGGGGGTGGAGGTAAATACCCCCAAATACCCAGGTTTCTGGGTATATAGAGTCAACAGTTCTTTGACAAAGGAGCAAATGTAATTCAGCTGAGGAAGGATAGTCTTTTCAATAAATGGTGTTGGGACACCTGGATATACACATGCAAAAAAAAAAATTTAAAAAAAGAATCTAGACACAGACCTTGTACCTTTCACAAAAATTAACTGAAAATGGGTCATCATCCCAAATATAAGATGCAACACTGTAAAAGTCCTAGAAGGCAACACAGGAGAAAAATCTAGGTGATCTTGGGTTCAGCGATGACTTTTAGATACAATACCAAAAGCACAATCCATAAAAGGAAAAAATGATAAGTAGGACTTCACTAAAATGAAAAACTTCTGTTCTGCAAAAGATACTGTTCAGAGAATGAAACAACCAGCCACAGACTGGGAGAAAATACTTGCAAAACACGTATCTGATAATGGGCTAGTATCCAAAATACACAAAGAAATTTCAAAACTCAACAATAAGAAACAAGCAACCCAATTTAAAAATGGGCAAATGATCTGAACACACACGTCACCAAAGAAGACTTATGTACTTATGGGAAATAAGAACATGAAAAGATGCTCAATGTCCTATGTCACGAGGAAGCTGCAAATTAAAACAACAATGAGATGCATTATATAACTACTGGAACGGCCAAAATCCTAAACCCTGACAACATCAAATGCTGGCAAGGATGCGGAGCAACAAGAACTCTCATTCATTGCTGGTGGGAATGCAAGATGGTGCAGCCACTCTGGAAAACAGTTTCGTACAAAATGAGACATACTTTTAGCACACAATCCAGCAGTCATACTCCTTGCACTTCACCCAAAGGCGTTCAAAACTTATGTCCACACAAAAACCTGTACACAGATGTCTATAACAGCTTTCTTCATAGTTGCCAAAACTTGGAGGCAACCAAGATGTCCTTCAATAGGTGAATGGATAAACAAATTGCTATACCTCCATACAACAGGATATTATTCAACTACACGAAGAAATGAGCTATCACGCCATGAAAAGGTGTGGAAGAATCTTACATGTATATTGCTAAGCGTAAGAAGACAATCTGAAAAGGTTACAGACTGTATGATTCCAAGTATATGACTTTCTGGAAAAGACAAAATTATGAAGACCTATGGTTGCCAGGGGTGAGGGGGCAGGAATGATGAATAGGTGAAGCACAGGGGATGTTTAGAGCAGTGGAACCATTCTGTGTGACTCTGGAATGGTGGATACATGTCATGAATACACTTGTTAAAATCCATGAAATGTACAACACCAGGAGTGAACCCTAATGTAAACTATGGATTTTAGCTAATAGTAACATGTCAATATTGGCACGTCAGTTGTAACACATGTACCACACTAGTGCAAGATGTTACCAATAGGGGAAACTTTTTAAAAAGCAAGGAGGCTCAAGGCATATAGATAACACAGCAAAAGCAAAGTGGGGAACAGTGCACGCTACACTTTCATTTCTTTTTTTTTTTTAAAGAAGATGTTGGGGATAGGAGTTTATTTATTTATTTATTTTTGCTATGTTGTGTCTTCATTTCTGTGCGAGGGCTTTCTCTAGTTGTGGCAAGCGGGGCCCACTCTTCATCGCAGTGCGTGGGCCTCTCACTGTTGCGGCCTCTCTTGCTGCGGAGCACAGGCTCCAGACGCGCAGGCTCAGTAGTTGTGGCTCACGGGCCTACTTGCTCTGCGGCATGTGGGATCCTCCCAGACCAGGGCTCGAACCCGTGTCCCCTGCATTGGCAGGCAGATTCTCAACCACTGCACCACCAGGGAAGCCCCTACACTTTCATTTTATGTATAAATATATACGATTTCTTGTCGGTTTTAAAATGATCTCTGGAAGTTGCCTCTGAGAGAAGTGAGTGGCTGAGGACAGGGCTTGGATGGAGACTTACTGTACTGTCCTTGTGTACGTTTTAAAATCTATGCTTCATACATGTAATAAGACTTAAAAAAAAAATGAAGACAGAAGCAAACAGCGCAGATACCAGACTGTATCCCAGGTTAGTGTAGTCGGTGTCTCTGGGAGTGCAGTCAAGGCATGAATAGTTCCTAAAGCCCCTCCAGGTATTCGGGAGAGAACCATGGCTTTAGAAGATCGTTTGCAAACATGGGGCTCCCCTGGTTCTTGCACCAAACTCATCAGCAGGGCCACACTCTCATGGGTGGGGACAGATAAAGCAGGGTCAGTGCCCAGGTGTCTCTGAATCTTAGCTCACCCCCAGTGTCTAGTAGTCTGGAAACCCATTTCCCCAGGGATACCAGCCAGCGCCCTCTCCCTGGTTTAATTCAAGTTTACCAGATGAGTTTCAAAAGCAACGCACATCCCTTTCCTTGCAGCTAGGTATGTTAATTACAGAGAATTCTGAGTCTCTGGGGAGGCAATTGCTCAGAGTTCAGCTCTTGAGTCTGTCAATTTCATCTTTCATTTCCTTTGCTCTCTCCCAAGTGGCTGGGAGCTGTGATCTCCAGGCACTGGCAATGGAAGCAGCGCAGCATGGCTGGTAAGAGCATCACTCAGACTGCCTCAGATTTGCATCCCAGCTGCTGCCCGCCAGCTTGTCTTTAAGGAGCCTAGCTTTCTTACTGGGGTTAAGCTGGCAGCACCACCACGCTAGATTCAGCAAGAGTTCTAGGGCAGTATGGCAATAACTGCATTTCCCATAATCTGAGATACTGTATGTGAAAGCTTACTACCAATTGTGTTTTTTAATTAAAAAATAAAAGTAAACTCTAGCCCCGAGGACCAGGCTCCAGGCCAGGTACTGAGGGCACAAAGAGAAGAAAAACTCCACCCCTCCTGTTCCCTCCCTCTACCTCCTTTCGGTCTATTCCCACGTGAAAAGCCAACATGGAACCACAGTTAAGGAAGAGCTGAAGAACTAATTAGGCAGGTTTCAAAGAAAAATTTGGGGAGTTATGAAAATATCTGTTTGCTTCTTTTCTATTCCCCCCCTCAGCTTGTTTACCTTCCGCCCACCCTTCCCTTTCTTCCTCCCCCTGTTTATACAAGTGCTTCCTTATCAGTCTGCCATTCCCCATCTCAAAGATGATGAGAGGAATTGATTGGGAAATCTATTCTGCATTTTGTGTGCATCCTGTCCAAACTATTGTGTTTGAAAACGGTTGTCCTGTTTAATCTAATTTGCCGTCCTTAGGAGCGGGGAGATTTACTAAAGTCAGGAGGCAAAAATCACATGCAAATGTATTCAGACTGTGCACAGCCATTGCCGTGACACCGGCCCTTTGGAAAGCGGCTGTGAACACAATTGAAGACATGCTTCCTGGGTCTCCAGAGTGTGCCAGGCTCTAATCATGCTGGACGATGTGGTGAACACGAGGATGAGGCTGTTGGCCACCGCCCTCCAGGAACTGACCATCTGGCAGAGGTCGCTGGTTGCAGTAACCCTAATATTGTCTTAGTAGCATCCTTACCTCTACCTGTAGGAAATCTCAGCCTTTCCAAGCCAGTAACCGTTGTCTTCTGCTTGCAGGAAACATAGGCTCGGAGAGACACCTCTGCTGTCCATGGTCACTCAGCACATCGGTGGATCACTGATAGTAGATTCTAGGGCTGAGAGTATTGTTCCTGTTGGGTAAGAAAAGATCAGTTGAGAAACTCTTCACACTCTACAAGCCATCCTCACTCAGGGGCTAGAGGGGCTAGATTGGTCCTTATTGACTGAATATCTGTAATAGGAAACTACTGAGGTCAAATCCCCTGTTTTGATTTTCAGATACACTTGTGTTGAACACAGTTGTCAGAGAAGAGGGTGGAAATGAGGAGGCTGCCCTGCCTCGGAGAACCTGAAAAAAGACTTTAATGACCAGAAAACAGTCACAGCCATTGTTCAGCTGCTCAGCATTCTTTCCCCTTTGTTCCCTGTTTAGTAACAACAGCCAAAGTTAACGTCATGCAGGATGAAAGACCTATTGTGGGTTTGGGATCAACCAAGTTTGCACTGATGACTTTTGACTCTAGTTAGTTTGAAACCCGGGTTCGTCCTGCTAACAGCGTCCACAGCTCTTGACTTGAACTGAAGCATCTCCCTTTGAGCTGCAGAGACAGCTGGCTAACCTTGAGGATGCTCTGGGCGCTGTGAGTGGATGACAAGACTCATGTTATTTTTGTGTTAAGACTCTACTAAAGCGTTGTTTCAGGGGAAATGCAAGGGGGAAGAAGATGTTTCTGCAGGTGTGGGGACAGTGATTTTTTTCTAAAATTTCAGCTGCCCGAAATCACTTTGGATCACACCCAAGGCCAGGGTTATTCCTCACCCTCTCTCCTTGCCCCTCAAACCAGCTGTAAACCTCCAGTCTTTCCGTGGGAAGCTTGAAAGTTGGAGCAAAGCCTTCTGGGATCCTAGTCTCTGTTCTGCAGCTTGCTGAGCTGCAAGCATCAATCTAATGGATAGTTTAACATTTGGAAAGAAGATTTTTTTTTTTTTTAATTTTGTGTTTTATGGTGGACTGGAAAACATCAATTCTTTTGAAGGAACATCATAGCTTTGGGGGAATAATTCTTAGGGGATGACAAATTCCTCTCTTAACACTACCTTCTCCTGCCCCAAAGCACACACTCTCATGCTTTCTCCTGTCTCACTGACGTCCATTAGTCAGATGGGAAAGACAGACCCCCCCCCCCAAATTTTTCAGCAGCGCCTGGGAGATTGGCTTCTTTTCACTTTTGTTCTTGTTCTAAAGGCCCACAGAGTAATGAAACATTTTTTAAATGTTTCCACTGTTTGGATGTCGATGGCTTCTCTATTTCCTGGCCTTCATTCACCATCTCCTTTTCTTACACCAAAATTAAGTCTCCGAAATGAAAAATATTCGAGCTGTTGATGGAGAATAAATACTGACTGTTGCAGACACCTTCCAAATTTTTGGCATATTTGACTCATATACAACAAGAGAAAATGAATAAAAGTCTGGTGCCAGGGAAGAATGAAGAGGCACACGTGTCTGTCTGCCCAGGGCTGGGGTAGTTGTGCCTGTTGGCTCAGCACCCAGTTTGGTTTAGTGTTTGTGGGATTCTTCATTTTTAAATGAAATATTATTATCAATAGTTCTGTTGAAATAAGCCTGGGTGGCTTTGGTAGACCTCCCTTTGGTGGTTCCCACTTTGCCATGACCTTATTGGTTAGCGTATGAGATGCATGTGCAGTGGTTTTATCTGGAAGATGACCAGCAACCACTCAGCTCTCTTTTCCCAGCTCTCCCAGTTGCAAGATACCAACACCTTTTTTTGAGGGACTGGTAGATGAAGTCCTCTCAGACAGGAGCTGCTAAGGACAGTAAATCCTCTAATCACAGGTGGTGCCAGGAGAGGTATTTGTCACTCCTGTACCTATGGGACCACTTGGTGCACCGGCCACTTTCACTCACACCTGTGCTGTGGCCCAGATGCAGGAAGCCTCTAGGCCACCATTGGCTTGTGGGAAAACACCAGAAATTATGGGCTGGGTGTAGGTGAAACATATGTGGGAAATAGAGGCTGAAGCATAGACAGCGAGGCATCTATACTCCAGCTACACTGATTTTGTCATTAATCTTATGGAGTCATGTAACTATTTATTTAGTTTATTTTGGAGTGATTTTATTTTGCAACTGCATTTACCATTTGCAAAAATGAGCTGAAAAATTAAGTATAGTTCACCAACACCAGTTCTGTTCAACACTGTACTGGAGCTACTAGCCAGTACAATAAGGCAAGAAAACAAAATAAAATGTATAAGGACTGGAAATAAGAAAAAAGAAATTATTCCTAGATGATATGTTTATGCAATAGAAAATTCAGAATAATAATCTTCACAGAAAGTTAAGATAAATACGTTTACCAAGGTTAACAGATGCAAAGTCAATGTAGGAAAATTAATTTCACTTCTATATCCCAGTAACAAACAGGTGGAAAATGAAATCTGAAAAAAAGATACCATTTAAAATAGCATGAAACAAATCAAGTACTTAGGAATACGTCTCACAAAAATGTGTCAAATTTCTGTACATCACACTCTACAGTAATAGTGAGATAAATTAAAGGCAATCTAGATAGATGAAGGAATATATGAACTCCTATATTAGAAAACTTAAGTTTTATCAAGATATCAGTTCTTTCCCAATTAATGCAATCTTTATAAAGATCACAATGGTTGTTAAACAATTGTGTATTTAATAGAAAATGAAGTATGTACTAAATTTCTGTTTCTTAAGAAAGCTGATCACCATCAACGTCAACAACACGTAATGTGCACAAAATACTTGCAGGCCTTTGCTGTCCACCCTGGGAGGCTCAGCAGTGTCAGTGACCAGGCCCCCCCGGCCTCGCAAACCCAGAGAACTCAAATATGGTAAAGAAAGGTCAACATCTACCTGAGAAGTTACTCCAGGAGTTATTTTAAGAAGGCTATATGCAGCTTTAGAAAGCATGTTTTAAACTTACTCTGAAGAGTATTACTTTTTATTTATAACAATGAATTTATTTACATCATTTATAGCTTCTAAGTTAATTCCACTCATTAAAATAAAAAAAATTTAAACAGCTTTAGTGAGGTATAGTTGATATACAATAAACTGCACATATTTAATATATACAACTTGATGAGTTTGGACTCATGCATACACCCATGAAACCGTCACCACAACCAAGATAAAAGCCGTATATCATTACTTCCAAAAGTTTCCTTGTTTTTTTTTTTTTTTTTTGTGTGTGTGTGTGTGGTAAGAACACTTAACCTGAGATCTGCCCTCTTAACAAATGTTGGCGTGTGTGATGCAGTATTGCTGACTCTAGGTCTCTAGAATCACTCATCCTGAATCCCAGGTTCTCCTGGTGCATACAAAAAATGAAGCCATAGCTGTTGATGTGTGGGTTCCATTAAGAGAACTCCTCCCACAGCTAAGTGATGCCAGTTTTATAAAATGTCATCAGATACTCCAAGTAGGAAAATCAATTAATCCCCATAGTAGCTTGATTCTTTGTCCAATTCATGACAACAGAGCAAAGCTTTTAGAAGTTCGTTTTCCTAAAGGCAAAATCTAGCCATTGTTGTGAACGCTATTATAAATGTCGTTATAAAGTTCAATATTGAAGACAAAATTATTGTTTTTACAGAGATAATGTAAACAAGGTCTGCGAGAACACAGTTTTGTGGTAAAACCAGTGTTTTTAATTAAGAAAATTATGGAGCAGAAATATACTTGGAATTGGTTGCGGTGCACTAAAAATTCATAATTGTGTCCAGAAAGCTCTTGATAATCTACCAATCACAGTAGAGGCCAGAGGTGTTGCTGTTTACGACTGTTTTCAGATATACACAGAATAACTGAAATACAAAATTGTTTTGATGAAGTTAATGTTGAATTCCTTCCAAAATAGTTTGACATTGGTAGTATGTGCTTTCTTTTTTTCATTATTTGCCACCAATTGGACTTTAGAAATATCTGAACCTTTGTGAATTAAGCTATATGACGATTTGGACATTTTTGGAAATAAGTCCTCTAAACTGTAGCTGCATTTTGTTCAAAAGGTGTTGAAAACCTTTAATGAAAATATGCAATAAACAGAACACCGAAAAACTTTAGTTAAGCTTTGAAACTTTTAGCAAATTGCAATGTTGCGATTTTGAAGACAAAGTTTGCAAACTGGAAACCATTAAAGTTTATCTCCATAAAGCAAGGAAAAATGAATAAATCAAACAATGCGACTGCAAATGGTGAATAAGAGTGAATGCTGGTATTCTCTGATTTCACTGTGAAATAGCTCAATTTGTTGAGCTCCTATTTTTAATGGAAAGGTATGTATTCGGTACCAGAATAGAACAAAATTGACGAGACCTACAACTTGGCAGCATTTAAATATAGTCAAAAGTTCAAAAAGATGCGGCAATTTATTTGCTGTTTTTTCTTACTGGCGTATGTGTCAAAGAAAGCTGCTCTGAATGGGAGCCAAAAAAGTGTGAAAATATTTGAGTTGAAATATTTATACATTTCAATGTGAGAAAAATTAGAATCAAGACTACCCTTCATTTAGTAGAATTTGTTGTTGGAGATAGTTTTTCTTAAATAAAAATATTGTCATTTACAGAGAAGAGGCAATTGAATGTTATCAACATTTTCACATCATTAATCATAAACTGCAACTTTGAGGTGATAGCAGACAATTTTATGGAAGAATTAAAAAGAAGATCATTTTGAAAAAACAAGGTCAGAAATATATAGTGATGTGCAATTTGATACAAATGCATTTTACCAACTAATAAGTGTGTGTCAGGGGCTCTGGGCTGAACTATCTCGTGAGAGGGGTGAGGGCTTCACACGGGGGTATCTTGTGCAAAGGGCTCTCTTGGTGCAACAGAGCTGAACCTCCTGGCAGGGGAGAAACAAAGGTGTCCCACCCCACCCCCTGGGATGTCAACAAATCCCCGTGTTGCCAAGACACCTGTAAAATGATCCTCCTGTGCCCTAAGCTACTGCATTTCCCCAAAATGAGTTTGGAAACGCTCTCATGATTCATTCAAGACTTTTAAGAATGTTCTAAACTGACCTTCAGAGCCCAAGAGAAGGAAGAACAGAGTACTTTCACTGTAACACTGGGAACCAGGTATGACGCGGGATGTGTACATTAAAGCAGCTTGAAGGTAGAAAAGGAAATGTTCCATTTTTGAAACAGCTGGGCCCCTTCATTCAACTTTTTTAAAAAATAAATTTATTTATTTTTTTGGCTACGTTGGGTCTGCGCGCGGGCTTTCTCTAGTTGCGCGAGCAGGGGCTACTCTTCGTTGCGGGGCGCGGGCTTCTCATTGCGGTGGCTTCTCTTGTTGCAGAGCACGGGCTCTAGGCGCACGGGCTTCAGTAGTGGTAGCACACGGGCTTCAGTAGTTATGGCATGCGGGCTCAGTAGTTGTGGTGCACGGGCTTAGTTGCTCCAGGGTATGTGGGATCTTCCCGGACCAGGGCTCGAACCCATGTCCCCTGCATTGGCAGGCGGATTCCTAACCACTGTGCCCCCTTCATTCAATTTTGATATTTCTGGCAACTGGGGAGGATGATGATGATTAGTCCAGCTGGGCTGGGGAGATGACTGACAACTTCATCTCCTTATAGAAATGGAGCTTGTTTGAGTTGACAGCAGAAAGCAGAGCAGTCGAGCCCCTGAATTTCCAGTTGAGAAAATGGAGCCCAGGAGGAGAAAAGTGACCTTCTGAAAGTCCCACGGTCAGGGTCAGGTCAGGCTCAACATTCCTGCCCCTAGACCAGGGCCACGTCCTCTTGACAATCCAAGTCTCTACAGCATTGCTCTCCTCTTTAGTACCAAGAATGCGCTTGATCTCCGAGGAGTGGTTACCCTCAATTCCGGTTTACTGGATCCCTGCACCCTCTCACTCTTGTCCCCAAAGAGGAAGTGGTGCTTGGATGGGAGGAAGGTGGCACTCTGTGTTGCTTGGATGGGAGGAAGGTGGCACTCTGTGGTGCTTGGATGGGAGGAAGGTGGCACTCTGTGGTGCTTGGATGGTATCTGTCTTGGCTCCTGAGTCCCTCTGCTCTCCTGAACTCCCTGGTTGCTCTTGTGCCATTTGGTTGTTGTTGCTTTCTTATCTCATTCATAGGTTCCACGTGTTGTCCATACCTCTTATATATTCTATTCCTTTGGGTGATCTCATACCTCCCATGTCCTTATCAATCACTTATACCCTGATGATACCCACATTAATATCTCCAGTCAAAGCTTCTTCCCTTGGCTTTTGAAGCCTGTGGGGCATCCAAGTGCATTCCCCCAGGCGGTGATTGACAGATCTACATCCCCATCACTCCCCTTCTCAGAACCCTTATTGGCTCTGTAACTGCAGGAGCATCTCACCTGGCACACAAGTCCCTCCACGACCAGGCATCCATCAGCCTCATTTTCTAACATTATCTGTTTACAGTCCCTGCCTTTCATTGTCTATCACAATATTACCAAATATCCATCAGACCCTCCCATCCCCGGGCACACACACCTGTCATGGCTTGTCGTTCTCCACTCTTTCTGCACCAAAGTGTCAAGATCTAGAAGGTGGTGCTGCCCATAGCATTGTTGCACAAAAAAAGTCTCATGGGAAAAGTCTTCCTACAGAGTGGGACATGCTAGAATCTTGGTGTGGAAGGACGTGGAGGTTGAGGTAGCCCCCGGGGTCCCTTGTTTGTCACCCCCTCCTTTATAGGGGGATTTTCTCCCTCACTGAAAATAGCTGTTGAAGGCAGATAAGAGACTCCCACACTTTCCCCATGTGAAACAGAGCTTCCATTGTCCACAGTGGATTTCTGCTGTCTTAGACAAAACGATCTCTCTCTGTTGCCCCCCGAGACAGAGTTCATTTTGGAGCCTGAAGGTTTTCCCTGTTTAATTGATGAGGAACTAATAAAGCCTGCCCTGTTCCTTGGACTACAGCCGTCTTGATGGTCAGGATCCTCATATCACTTTTACACACATATTAAATTGCAGCCCAGAAGCCAAATCTTCTACTCTTTACGAACTTAATGGAAAGTTGGGGGCAGGGGGCGGGCAGGCAGAAGAAACAGCTAAGTGATGAACAAGAGCCACTGTGTGCCTGGAGTTGTTCCATTTTCTTTGGTATCATCTCAGAAAAAATGCTCCAGGGTCTTATCTTAGAATAATAGATTTTGAATCAGAATGGTCCTCTGAGGTTATCAGCATCTCCTGCCCGAGGTAGAAATCCCATCCGCGGCGACCCTCCTGAATGGTTGCCTCCAGCTCTTTCATACACTCGTGGTGACACAGCACTCACTGTGGCTTGAGGCAGCTACTCATTATTAGAAAACAGAGCTGATGTTAGCCAGTACCCACTTTACAGTTGGCTAAAAATATAACCTGTTTCTGGAAAAAGCTTCTGGATGGGACTCAAAATAAATTTTGTCCATATTCGTTTTCCATGGATATACCCAGAGCTGGGTAATTCGATTTGAAAGACTCATGGACGTGGAAGGGCTCTGAGTCCGGTGCTCGTGTACCCGAGTCTGCTTGGCAAGAATCAACTGTGAACATTTTGTTCTATTGTCGGGTTAAATCTGCAGTCAAGGTCCCCAATCACTTTTCAATGTCAGGATATTGCGGACGGCAGTTATTCCAATCTAGTAACTATCGATGGGAAAAGGAAGCCTCATGACAAAAAGATAATATAAATTCAATAATCTGTTTAAATGAATTTCTTTTCTAAACCACAATAGCATTTAATTAGCTTTAAAATTCACTGATAAGTATAGAACACGATTCATTTATCTAAAGTTAAGCCCTGATGCATAGATGGATTCTTCGATCTCTCGTGAAGGTTTCTGAGATCTGCCCAGGCGTCTGAGTTCCACAGGTGGGGAATTTATTACTGTGTTTGATTTTGGGTTTGGAAATTGGATCACTCTGGGAATATACTTTGTGAATGACTGATGCTTTCTGTGGCTTTTTCTTAACTTTAATAATGTTTCTGAGAATCACCTTTTTCAGCTGTAGACCTGCCCGGGTGTCAGTAAGCTGTTGGGTAAAACGAAATCAATCATGACGGCAACAAAGAACTTAAGGCTTCCTGGGACTCAGAAGGTGCTGCAGGCAGCCATCTGACAGAGAGGTACGATCCAGGTTAGGAGCTGGAACGCTGACTGATAACTGAGCCACCATCCCCCGTGTGGCCATGTGCAATTTACTACACTGCGCCGCTCCAGGCTTGGTTTTTCTCATCTGTGAAATGGGACCAATAATAGGCTCTCTCTCATAGGGATGGGATGGGATGGACTAGGTGGATTACTAGACCAAGCACAACATCCACAAACCCTATGTGCTATCTTGTCATTTTCTTTTCCATTTCCTTCTTCTTCCCCTGCATCGTCACCACCATCACCAACATCATCATCACCCATACTCAAGGGGTGACACGTGGGCCATGTTCATGGCTATCTCCTGGCACGGGATAAATTGGGCCACCCGGAGCCTGAATGTTCTAGAGGAGGGGTCCCCTGAAGTGACAGTGAGTGGTTTGGATAACAGCTAATAAAAGAGCCCTGAAGCTCAAAAGACAAAAGACCGGACTCACTTGTAAAGCACCGTCCTCCACCACCAGGGCCAGAGGTCAGCAAACTTCCTGCAAAAGTGCAGATGGTAAATACTTTCTGTTTTGCAGGTTGGGCGGTCTCTGTGTGGCAGTTACATAATTCTGCAGCAGAGTGAAAGCAGCCATGGATGGTGTGTAAATAGATGGGCACGGCTGTGTCCTTCATTTGTGGACACGGACATGTGGATTTAATTTTCACATGTTATAAAACACTCTTCTTTTTTGGAACCATTTACAGTTTTTTAATCATGAAGACTGTAAAACTGGCTCTTAGCTCATGGGATATATGAAAACAGGCAGCTGACAGTAGCTGGTCCACAGGTCAATCTACAATGGAGTCAGTTTCCCACGACTGGTCTCTTCCATCCAAACCTGCTGACGTCCTTTCCTTATTCGGGTACTTGTGATGTTCTCCTGGAGACACGTGGGGAGGAGGGAGGGACACTCATTTTCATTATTTTTATCTTCAGCGTTATCTTCTATTTTGATCGTTGATCCATAAATGGTTTTACGATGTCTCTTAAATAGAATGTCTTTGCATATATTAAACATAAACACAATTGAATACATAAATATAGAATGTATATAAGTTTAAAAAGAGATCCACATGAAGAAAGATATCCAGTAAGTGATAGCACACACGTACACGTATACGGTGAGACCAGGGAAGTGGTGCTCAAATCACTGAAGTTTGAGATATAAGGTGTGGGAGAAAGTCCTTTGGGAATGATGTGAATCCTTGTATCTTGGCTCAGTGCCTTATTAACTGTGTGATCTTAGGCAAGTCACTCCATGGCCTCTTGCAGTGAGGCTAATAATATTTATCCTCCCAAGTTACTCTGAAGTGTGAACGGAAGGTTCTAGGGACAGCACTCAGCATCCTCCAAGTCTACCATGTCCTACTTCCTTCTCTACCAACGGGGAGCTCTACTCTCTGCCACCTCCACCCCATGAGAATTATCTGGAAAAGGCTGATCTCTAGTCACCTTTGAATTAGCAGATGTCTCTACGAAGTTTAATGAAAAGGCATTTGTACTGAACTGTGTAAGAGGCTAAGAGTTGGACCATCACATCTGGTGGGTCTGGGTCTGGGTCTTCCTAGTCCATTGCAGGCCTCTTACCTCCGGTCCAGTTTATAACTACGAGGGAGGTCAGCAATGCCTGTTTCTCCTGGAGTCTTAGACTGATGTGGGTGCCACGCTGGCCAAAACGTCAGAGTGGCCCTGATGGAGCTGCAGTTTGGGGCATCGTATCACTCAGGCCCAGGTCCCGTAGGAGTGATCCTGAGCTGGAGCCCAGACTCACAACAGTTGAGGGAGTTTTATTTTATTTTACTTTTTAATTGAAGTACAGTTGATTTACAATATTGTGTTAGTTTCAAGTGTACACAGCAAAGTGATTCAGTTATACGCACACATAAATGTATATACTCTTTTTCAGATTATTTTCCATTATAGATTATTACAAGATATTGAATATAGTTCACTGTGCTATACAGTAGGTCCTTGCTGGTTATCTATTTTATAGACAGTAGTGTGTATATGTCAATCCCAACCTCCTAATTTATCCCTCCCCCGCTTTCCCCTTTGGTAACCAAAAGTTTGTTTTCTATGTCTGTGAGTCTATTTCTGTTTGTAAATAAGTTCATTCATATCTTTTTTTTTTTACATTCCACATATAAGTATATAAGTGATATCATATGGTGTTTGTCTTTCTCTATCTGACTTACTTCACTTAGTATGATAATCTCTAGGTCCATCCATGTTTGCTGCAAATTTCATTCTTTTTTATGGCTGAGTAATATTCCATTATATATATATATATATATATATGCATGCCACATCTTTATCCATTCATCTGTTGGTAACCACTTAGGTTGTTTCCATGTCTTGGCTATTATAAATAATGCTGCTATGGACATTGGGGTGCACATATCTTTTTGAATTAGAGTTTTCATCTAGGTAGATTTGTAAGGAGGTGTCCTTACAGTCAAAGAAAGATAAAGGGAAAGTGGAGCCACTATGTCTCCTGGGCATAGAGAGCAAATGGCCTCTTTGCTTCCTGGTGCAGGTATAACAAGCTGGGTCCTCAAGTGGGGGGTGGACCTTTTGGGAGGAGAAAGGTCTGAAGCTGGAAACCTTTGGCCTCTGGGTCTCAGCTTCCCTCTCTCTGTCTCCCTCCTTTAGCCAAGGGATACCTAGTGCCTGAGAGCATCTTTGGTTCTGGGGAATTAGAGGAGCCAGGTTAAGAGACAAAATGGGGGGACTGTCTGTCAAGTACCTTCTCAGGGTTCAATGGCTTCAAAAGGAACAGTCAAAGGGCATCTCCGTGAGTCCTTGTTTATGTGACGTAGTCCTTCCAGCAGAGAGGTCAGGCAGTGATGGCTCAGGATAGAGCTTATGTTGAGGGTTAAAGAGTAGGCATCTTACTTTCTCATTCCTCCAGTTACAGCTGAATTACCTACAGTGCATCAGGTGTGCTCAGATGTGGAGGTCTGGGCTACGTGAACTCCTGTAGGGGAAGTAGAGTATCCCACAACCATACACAGGGAGTACTTGCAACTCCAGAGTCTTGGGACTGAAGCAAATGCTCTCTTGGACTCTTCCCAGGAGGAATCAGAGAAGAATACCAAGAAGCCTCAAGCTTGCCTCCCCGTGGACCCCATCCTGACACCCCACACCCACACACCCCAGCCTCCAAAGCTTGTTGTCTCTAGCACTTACTTGACCCACTTGGCATTTGTTGTCTCGTGCAGTCTCAAACTTTGCTATTAACCTGTCAACTATGTTATTCTTGCCCCTCCAAAAGTTTTGTAAGTTCTTTGAAGAAAGAGAAAGGAAATCAATATACGTATTGAGCAATTCCAGGTACCATGCTAAGTTCATTTTGCATGCGTCAGGTGGTTTAATCCACATACCAACTCTGGAATGTATTATTTATTTTTTCTAGTTGTGGAAATGAAGGCTCAGAGAATTTGCGACTTGCCTAAGGTCACATAGGCATGGCCATGATTTGGTACAGAACACCTGGCATGAACTCATGCGTATTGTTAGAGCTCATTAAGAAGTCACTGTCCTTAAAAACCAAACCAAACAAGGCCACTTTTTGGACAGGATGTAGTGGGGAATATTGGGCAACATAACAGGAGACGTGCAGTTTCTCCCTTTGCCTCTGAATTCAAACCTTTCTCTCTTGCTCCCTAAGATATATGATCTTTTGTGACAACACTGAGAACAGCTGTGTCAACATGACCAAGTTGTTTGCTACAGGGAAACTTTGCTGGGAAATATAATACTACAAACCTGTAAACAACTTCACTATTCTCTTTTATTGGAGACAACTGTCTGTTCACCTGGCCAAGCTCTCACTCTCAGGTAAGAGTTTACGTATTAAGACTTGCTTCAGGAGTCTTGCTTTGCTGTGTCCATCACTCCTAAACTATTTTATCACAAAATCTCCCCCATCAGTTCCCTGCCTTGAAAGACTCAACCCAAGTGGTGTCTCGCGAGCCGAGATACCAAAGCCCTAGAAATAGCCCACTTCTCACTCTCCCCTTCCAAGACACGGCTAAGACGCAGACAGCGTGATGTTCTCATGGCAGAGACTTAAAGTAGTTTTACTTTGTTTTAAAAATCAGGATTTCTGGTGATATTTGGGGGCACTAAACCCTCAAGTGTTACGTTCTTTTCATCGTCAATGAGATGACAGCCTTGGGTTGGCTGGTTAGAATAAGAGGCTCTGGGGGCTCCAGAAGTAACTATCTGAGAAGCACACAAGATGGGCGGTGATGGGGACCCCATCTGACTTCCTCTTCGTAAGTAGGCAAGGGCTGGTCGTTCCTGTGAGTGACCAGCCTTTGTTAAGAAACCGGTCTTCTTTGTTAAGAAGTCAAAGGCATAGCTTCTACTTTCTTGGAAGTGAAATATTATACACCTGAAGTACACCCTTTTAAAACAAGCCTTCTCTTGAAAAGTTCCTAGGTGTATAACTCGGGTATCTTTGTATAAAATTTGCGCACTTTGTGGTTTAAAGGGATTGTGGGGAAATCTTCGTACATCCAAGTCACTCGCTTCTGCCACGTAAACATGTTCACCGTCAAGGATTTATAATGAGGTGGAAGTATACTTCTTGCGTACGGATGATTCTGGACGGAAATTTTTGAACGGAAGTTCTTTATGTTACTCTCATTAGATTAGATGGTTTTAGTTGCTGGAACAAAAAAAAACCTGACATAAGCAGTTTAAACAAAAGACAATTCATTATTCCACATAACCAGAGGTCTGGCTTCATTCTAAGGCTAGAGCATGGTACCTGGGGCTGCTCCAGGCTTTGTGTCCAGACGTGACAAAAGGGAGGTGTCCTCCTTCATCTCATTCTTGGGAGTGACAAATTCCTTCTCAAAAGCGCCTTGGTATATGTCATGTATCACTGGCCAGAATTGTGTCTGTTATTAAGCCAATCATTGGCAGGGGGATGGAATTACCAGAATTGGCTCAGATGAAGTGGGATCTACCCCCGGGAATGGGATCTCCTTCCCCTGAATGACACAGGGTAGAGACTTATACAAAATAGGATCTATTAGCAAGGAAGGAGAAACAGACACAGCTTGGGTAACGAACAGTGTACTAAATATATGTATTATAGATGCTGTAACTTCTCATTTCTTGTTAGCTTTCTAAGATGATGGCAGAGAAGAGGATTAGTTAAAAGTAGGAGATATAAATTAGGTGCTGAGATATTTTCCAGAGGAAAGGTATCAAAGACACTAAATAATAACTATCTACCAAATCAGGGAGTTCTAGAGTGCAGAGAAGATGGTGTCTTCCCTGGTGGCCCCCAAAGACCTATAGGAAGGTCAGGGCTAGAGATAAATCAGATTATAACCAACTAAGTGGATAGAATCCTCATGCAGCTGCCCTGAGACGGAGCCACTTCCAGTGTGCTGCTTCTTTCTCAAAATTCTGTAAAAAGCTACTCTCACTCTTCACTTGTTTAAGACCCCAGAAAAGGATTAGCAAGCCAAGAACGAGAGAAGACGCTGTAGGCTTCTCCAATTCCTGTTTTCTGCTCTTAGAATAAAGAAAGATGGGAAGGAGAAGAAACAATAAAAAATATTTCTCAAGATGCCAGGAGCTGCCGCCTTTGTTCTTAGTTTGATCCCCAAGTGGCCTGGTACAAAACTGCCCATTGCCCAAAGAAACTATTATGAACCTAATTAAGGGTTTTACAATTCACACCATGTACCTCCATCCCTATGGTACCTAGAGAGTATTCCCAGCAGATGTTCAAGTCCATGGCGAAGGTGATTATTCCTTTGACCCTTGTGTTCTGTCGCCAGTGCCTAGAATGACTCTACATTCAGGTTGGTCACTAATCTTACTGAAATGTGACATCTATATGTCTGTCTCTGGCTTGTATCAACGTTATTCACATTTTTATGGCATTTTCTGCTCTTTAAAGCATCTTCATGTTTCATAAGAGAGTCACAATATCTCCTGAGGTGAGAGAGAGCTATCTAGCTCTATATACACAGATACTGAGTTCAGAGAGGTACGTGACTGCCCCCAGGACTTGGAACTGGGCGGCGAGAAGTGAACCTGAGTCCAATCTTCTGATCCCAGTCTTGGCGCCCTAGACTGTATATGGGTCGTTTGCTTATTTGACTTCCACTGTGAGTAGAAGCTGTGCTCCTGCTTACAAGATGAGGTAAAGGTAGGTAGGCTGGGAGGACCAGGTGGTAGGAGGAGGCAGAAGAGAAAGAGGATTTGAGGATATAGGATTCCTTTGGGGTCTTTGAACCTTCCAAACATTCTGGACACAGAAAATGTCTCTTACCAATGCCCCAGGTTAGGGTATCGCTTACGTAGCTTCCTCGTTTACCACTCAACACTTTTCAAATAAATGAAGCCAAGTTAAGAAATTTCAGAAAAAGTTTTGAAGGAAAAAGCAGTCTTCAAAAGTCAGTCGAGGAACTACCAAGAGCCCTTAGGATGGTAGTAATCGCCAAACTTGGAATCTCTCCACAGGTTCTGCAAAAACCACACAGAGAAAGAAGGAGGGCACATGACGGGACCTGTAACCCATGTCTACAACACACCTGAAAGACAGGGAACACGCAACCCTCAGTAAGTAAGGAACAGACATCTGAAGCCCAGGGGGGCGGTGCTGGAGCCCTCACCACCGCAGGGAAGTGCCTCTGGGTCCCAGCGGTGGAGGGACTCAGATAAAATCGCGCTTAGAAGGTGAGAGACACACCTGGGTAGGGAAGTATTAGACCGCGGCGCCACCTCTCCGCTCATGGCTAGGTCTTTCTGACAAGCTGCCCCCATCCGCAGGCTGTCCAGGGCCTCTCCAGCCGCCAGCCATCTCATTAGCTTGCAGACTTCTCTCCTATCACTCAGGAGATTACCAGTGTCTTAGAAGCTCTTGTATCAGGAACTGGAGACTAAGAGGAAATATTATAACAAAAGATGCTCCTATCACCCCTGTCAATCAGGAAACTGAAAGGGTTTTGGAAGCTCTGTGCCAGAAGAAGCCACCGCAAAATGCGCCCCTTTGGCGTGATGGCTGACCCAGAGCCAGACCCAGTAGACTCAGGAAGAACTTTGACCTCTCCCTTAACTGATTAAAATATTTTAGATAGAGAACTTGGCCCAGAATAAGAACTATTACCAGAGATGATTTTTTTAATCTGGAAAACTTTCCTGCATGGCAGGGTAAACATCTAATTACCAAACATCTGCTCTTAGCTTCCTGTGAATTGGCCTGAATTGCCCTGAATGATCCCTTTGATCTTAGCCCCCATCTCATTCCTTTTTGACATGTAAACCTCAATTGCCTGACTGCCTTTGGGTCTCGTATTTTTATGAGACTCCTGTATGTACAAAATTAGATTTGTTTTTCTCCTGTTGATCAGTCTTGGGTCAATTTGACTATTATATCAGCAAAAAAGCCTAGAAAAGAAGGAAAAAATTTTCCACCCCTACAAAGACCAAATGTATATTTCTTATTCTATCATAGTATGACAAAGGCACTATGCAAATAAATTTTAAAACCTAGATGAAATGCAGAATTCCCTGGGAAAATGCAATTTACCAAAACTGATTTCAGTAGAGAAACTCTTAAACAGACTAATTTCCATCAAAGAAATATAGACGGTCATCCAAGAACCACACCATTAAAAAAAACTCACCAAGCCCAGATGATTTCAAAGGCGACTTCTGTCAAAACTTGAAAGACCAATATTATACCAATTTTTTCAGAGCTTAAAAAGAATGACTTTCAAATTATTTTTATGAAACAATACAATATTGCTATACAATAAATGTGCTAAAGAGATCATAAAAAGAGGGAACTGCAGACGATTCTCACTTATGAATGTCTAGGCAAAATCCCAAATAGTAGCAGAAAGAATTTAATATCATGTTAAGAAAATAACACATTATGACCAAGTGAGATTTATTTTAAGAACGCAAAAATGGTTTAATATTAGAAAATTGATTAATATAATTCACCATATTAAATAATATAGGAAAATCTTGTATGTCTATGGATGGATATAGGCCTTCAACACAAACCCAGAACTATTCCTTATAATAAAATAGTTCACTGGTGGGCAGCAGCCGCATAGCACAGGGAGATCAGCTCGGTGCTTTGCGATGACCTAGAGGGGTGGGATAGGGAGGGTGGGAGGGAGGCTCAAGAGGGAGGGGATGTGGGGACATGTGTATGCATGTGGCTGATTCACTTTGTTGTACAACAGAAACTAACAGAGTATTGTGAAGCGATTATACTCCAATAAAGAGCTATTAAAATAAATAAATAAATAAAATAAAACGTAAAAAAAAAGACCACACGGTAAAATAGTAATGGATGGACACTTCTTTAACATGATGTGTGTGTGTGTGTGTGTGTGTGTGTGTGGACCATTACATTACCAGGTGTATCATTACACCTTGGGCCTAAAGCCACATCACTGGTAGAACAATAGAGGCGTTCCCATCACGTCAGGAACAAGGCAAGATGTCCTACATGTCCATTGCCATGCAATGCTGTATTGAAAGGATTAGCCTGACAAGTTGGACAACACAAAATTAAAAAAAAAATTTTTAATGTAGAAAAATGCCATAACACGTGACGAATTGGGAGAATATATTTACAATATATTTCCTAGATGCTGGAGTAATCACTCTAGAACTCTTAGAAATTGAGAGGGATACAAGATCTGAAACCTGATAGAAAAAAATGAGCAGGTAATGGACAGGCAGTTCATAGAAAAATAGATGTAAATGAATCTTATAAAGATGTTCAACTTTGGACTTCCCTGGTGGCGCAGTGGTTAAGAATCTACCTGCCAATGCCGGGGACACGGGTTTGAGCCCTGGTCCGGGAAGATCCCACATGCCTTGGAGCAACTAAGCCCGTGCGCCACAGCTACTGAGCCCGCCAGCCACAGCTACTGAAGCCCCGCTCCTAGAGCCCGTGCTCCACAACAAGAGAAGCTACCGCAATGAGAAGCCTGCTCACCGCAATGAAGAGTAGCCCCCGCTCGCCGCAACTAGAGAAAGCCCGCGCGCAGCAACGAAGACCCAACACAGCCAAAACTAAATAAACAAATTTATTTAAAAAAAAAAGATGTTCAACTTTACTGTAAAAAGAAGAATGCAAATTAAAGCCACATTGAGATATCATTTCTCACCTATGAATCTGGCAAGAGTTCAAAGGCTTAACAGCACACTGCTGGCCCCGGTGTGGGGAATGGGCACTCCCATCCGGTGATGGCAGGTGTGCAAAATGGGGCGGCCCCTGTGGGTGGGAAATAGCAAACCAAGCATCATATGCATTTAACCTTTGACCAGCAATCCCATTTCTAGAAATTTCCCCTGAAAACATATCCTCACAAATTTAAAACCCTATATGCAGAAAGTTATTTATTACAGGTATTTGTCACGGCAAAATACTGGAAACAAGCTAAAAGCCTATCCCTGGCCGACTGGTTGCATAAACTGTGGTATGTTCACATAACAGAGCCCGGTTAACAGCAGAGGCAACCAAGGAAGATTTCTAGGATGACTGACATCGAGTCATTTTCGGAATATATGAACAGGGAGGGGAGAAGCAAAATGCAAAACGGTTGCCTTTATTCTGTTGACTTCCGGGTGAGAAGCGTGGGGAGATGAAAATATGCATGTGTGTATGGATTTGTTTATTTTTGCAAAGAAGAAATATGGGAAGGATAAACTTGATCCTAAGAAAGAGTAAACTTAAGTGAAAGACATACTGCTTTCATTGTCCTATCCTTTTAATTTTTTTGGTAGATTTGCGATGAAAAATTAAAAGAACGAAACAACCACCTCCCGTCCCGACATATAGGAATATACGTCGGGGATTAGAAGTGTCCGAGGTTTTGTATTGCTGGTTAGTGAGGAAGCAGGGCTGGGTGGGTTATTTGCCTCATAATAAATCACTTGACCAATGCTCTGGTCGCATCCACTTGGGACACGTCTCCGTGTCACATCACTCTGTTTCTGGCCCCCCTCTTCGCCTTCCATCAGACATTATTGAGCACCTACCCCTTGGCCGGTTGTGCGCCAGGGCCTGTGCTTCTCATGGATGAAAGAGATACGGTGCCTGCCTTCCGTGGGCCGAGTCCAGGAGGGACCCGGACAAGCAGCTGGACAAGTGCGACTCTTCTGGACCTGCTGTGGCAGGTGCTCGGAGAGCAGAGCAGGCCCGGGGCTCCCTTCACCACCACCCCAACCCCGTACGGTCTCTGGACCCCGCCCCCTTACCCCCATTCGTTGTACTCTCGCAAGTGTTGTCTACCCCAGACGTGGGCCCCCCAGCCGGGTGGGAGGGGAGGGATGTGCAGAGGGCCTGGCGCTGACCTCGCGGGGGCCTCCATTCCCCCTGGAGGTCGCGGGTTTACAGACTAGCTCTCCCCTGGACTCGGGGGGCCCTGTCCTGCGAGCCAGCGCACTGATTCCTCAGCTCGGACAGGCTAGGAACCAAGGTGCCCCGCCCGCGGCTGATGCGAGAGGGGTTCCCTCCGAGGGGCTGGTGGCGGCAGCGGGAGGGGCGCCTCCCTCCGCTCTCCGCGGACCCACGTGCCCCCGACAAGGGGATCTCTGGGGATGTCCTTTGTCTATCAACCACCAAGACAAAGGACGCGGCACCAGAGTGAGAAATCTCAGCCATCCTGCCGCCTCCCCTTTAAAAAAAGAGGGAACTGGGTGAGCCGCAGCTTCCCTCCTCTGTTTGATGGTCTGTGGCTCTTTCCTCGGGGGCCGGAGCGGAGAGTGGGGTGACCCTGTCTAGCACAGAAGGAATCGGAGCCGGGGGCCTGATTTCTAAGCCTAACCCACTTGTTATCCTCATGTCCCCTTGGTGGCCTAAGCTGATTGAAAGTGGCGCGGCACTTAGCGACATTTTGACCTTTGGTCTTTGCGGCGACAGTGAAGTGGACCCGGGCTTTTTCGGAGCGGCGGCTGCAGTTCCAGCCTATGCCACACGGTGGCAGGTTTCGCCTAGAAAAAGCGCTCTTCACTCGCCATCGCACCCCCCCTCCCCCCGCCCAGCCGCTCAGAGGCGTGGCTTCACAGAATTCTGTTCCGGGACAAACGTGATTTATATTGATTGCTTCTGCTAATGCATCAGAGAGAACGAATGCTCGGGGTACATTCTTGGTGACGTTTGTTGCCTTTAATACTTAGAAACATAAACTAAAGCAAATAAGTCTTTAACCCTTTCAATGGATCCTTGTTATAATGGATGAGGCAAAATCGTTAGCGTTCTGGGGAGGAGGGGGGAGACATGAAGGAAACTGGATAGAGGGACTTGTCCGGTTGTGCGCCAGGCCCTGTGCTTTTCGTGGATGAAAGAGACACGGTGTCTGCCTTCCGTGGGCCCAGAGTCCAGGAGGGACCCGACAAGCAACAGGACTAGTGCGACTCTTCTGAACCTGCTGTGGCAGGTGCTGGGAGAGAGCAGAGCCTTCTTTTCTAACTGCTGATAAATGTTCTTAGAAAGGACTTCCCAACAAAAATACAGAGGTTTCATATTTGGGAAGAAATAAAGAACTAAAGAGATGCTGGAATCCTTCCTTGAGGTCCTTTACTTTCAGCCTAAAAGATAATAGAAAATGCAGAGAAACAGGAAACAAATCAGGAAACTCCTAATATGATGATGGTTAAAACAATAGCTTGGTGGGCGCGTGCTCTACGCCAGACACTTTTCTTAAACTACGTTTTACTTTTTGAGGTCCGAGTTGATGCGTTTTGTTTTTCATGGCACTGGCTTGAAATTTCATGCAAAGGTGAGTGTTCAGGTAACAAGCTGCCTGTTCCCTCGCCCCCTCCCATCTTCTTGGTCCCCAGCGCCTGGTCACCTGACCACAGCTCTGTTTGCTGGCCTGGCAGGAGTGGCTGTGCTCCTGGGGTTCTGAGCTACATGACTCGGAAGCTACAGAGACCTTCTCAGACCAGAGTCACATATGCCTTAAATGATTCACGGTCAATTACCCCAATAGGGGAGGGGGCAGCTGGAAGGGGAACCTTGCCTGGAAGCCCATGTCGGGAGCAGGTAGACCAGAGGCTCTGCATAGACAGGCGTGACAGCAGCGCTGGGCACTGGACTCCTGGCTGGACAGGGGCCGGACAGCCGACTCACAAATCACGAGTCTGGGCGAATATTGCTTCCCATAGACTTGCGCTAGCAGCAATTTCTATGGAGTAATGCTAGCAGGATGCCTCCTTTTCAAGATATGCTGCCTAAGGATTCAAAAGTACTTCCTTGGATTCCAGATCTGTTACTTTTAAAGGCTCAACCTAGGAGAAGGAGTGGGCGGGATTTCAGGGGAGAGGCAGGGCTGAGGTTTCAGCCTCTGTCTTGTCTGGCCCCTGAAACTCCTGGCAGTAGGGACTGAAATCTGTCCTCTGCAGGTCCAGCGGGTCCAGGGGCCTCCGCAGTCTCCTTTGCTCGTTCTTGCCTGGGGTGTAGTTTGCAGACCCCTTTTCTTCTGCAATACACTCACTCCCCTATCAATCTTAGGAATATGATGGCTTTAATCCCCATCTATACATGAAGACTCCCAGCTTCCATCTCCAGGCTCCACGCCCCTGCACAAACTCCACGCTCATGCGTCCAACTCCCTTTCTGACACTTCCATTTGGGAGCCAACAGACACCACAAACCCCACATGGAAAAGCTGAACTCCTGGCTTCCTGCTTCAGACTTGTTTCACTGGCGGCCTTTCCCATCTCTTTACAGCAACTCAGTCCTTACAGTTGCTCAGGCCAAAAATCTTGCTGTTATCTTTGATTCTCCAATTTCTTTAATCTATCCAATCTATGAGGGGCCCTTACTGGCTCTACCTTCAGAATATATCCAGAATCTAACCAATTTCTCAGCATCATTACTGACACCAGTTTGGCCCAGGCCACATTATCCATCCTTGCCCCTACACGTTTTTTTTTAAATAAATTTATTTTAAATTTATTTTTATTTTTGGCTGCGTTGGGTCTTCATTGCTGCGCACAGGCTTTCTCTAATTGCGACGAGTGGGGACTACTCTTGTGGTGCGCGGGCTTCTCATTGCAGTGGCTTCTCTTGTTGCGGAGCACAGGCTCAGTAGTTGTGGCTCGCGAGCTCTAGAGCTCAGGCTCAGTAGTTGTGGCGCATGGGCTTAGTTGCTCCGCGGCATGTGGGTTCTTCCCCAGCCAGGGCTCGAACCCGTGTCCCCTGCATCAGCAGGCAGATTCTTAACCACTGCGCCACCAGGGAAGCCTACAGGTTTTTTATGCTGTGTCACTTCATGGATCAAAGCCTTCCGAGGGCTCCCCCTTGCCCTAGGGTAAAGTCCAAACCGTAGCTTCCAGGCCCAAGGCGGGGCCGCTCACCAGCTCTTTTCGAGAAGGGGTCAGTGTCCACGAAGTGGGGCAGAGTGAGCTCCTGGTGGGTCTAAACATGCAAGGGATACAAAAGAGGGGGAGAGGAAGGTCACAATAACCAAAACTGAGGTACAGTCTGAAACCTGGAATCAAGTGAGCACCTGCGGTATCACGATTTCACAGAAATGTACTTAGAGGATGAAGGACCCAGCCACTGACTCTTAATACCGTGAGCAGTTCCAGACCCCTATCCGGGAATGATAAGTGCTGTGAGTGCATGAACCAGGCCTGACAGCATCGTGATGTGGGAAGCGTTACTACCCCATTTTATGGATGAAGAAATGTGGCCCTAGAGATAGATGAAGCAGAGTCGTGGAGAGCCACACAGATGGGTTCAACCCCAGGTGAGGTGCCTCTGGAGCCCATGGAACAGACCACAGAACGGCTGCAGCATAAGCATCAATTGCACAAAGGAACCTTTCTGATCACAGGTGTGGGAGGAGGGTGTCAGGCTACTAGATAAGAGTTTAGATCTGGGGACCTGTAACAGCTACCAGACTGAGGACTGTCTCATCCTACTGCAGAACCCCTTTCTACAAACATCCGTTCATGCCATAAATGATTATTCAACATCCGCCCTCTCGTGTCAGGCACTGTTCTAGAAACTGGCCGTCCGGCGGTGAGCACGTCTGCCAGGGTCTGTGCGTTCATGGAGGAAAGTCTGAAAGCCTGTCCTGTGCTGATGCCAGCAACACCCTCACAGAACAGACCCCAGCAGTGACCCATGTCATCACAGACTCAGTCCCTAATCACACATCGTGACCTCATTTTGCTCCCTACATGCACGTCTCCTTCAATCTTCCTACACTCTGGACCACCCTCCGGACTCAGTTTCCTGTTTACAGGCTCCTGTCACCCACCAGACCAGAGGCTCTGCACCAACTCCCTATATCCGGATCAACTGCTGAGGGCAGACATGCAGGCTGGACCACCCAGCCTGGACTCTCACCCAGTGAGGGGTGCCGCCTGTAGGACAGCATCACAAACCAGGGAGGCTAAGGAAGATAGAGGCTGTGCGCTCCCCAGTAGCTAAGAGATGTCATGTGGCCACCTACCTCCTGGTAGGGACCGAGTGTTAATATACAGACCAGCTGTATTCATCCATCCATCCACCCATTGTTCATTCAACAACAAGTATTTGTGGGGTAGCTACTGTGAGCCAGGCACTGTTTGAGGCACTTGAAATACATCATTGAATAAAATAGATGTATAACTGAATCACTTTGCTGTACAGCAGAAATTGACACAAAATTGTAAAGCAACTAGACTTCAACAAAACATAAATAAATTTTTAAAGAAAGGATATGGGGCTTCCCTGGTGGTGCAGTGGTTGAGAGTCCGCCTGCCGATGCAGGAGACACGGGTTCGTGCCCTGGTCCAGGAGGATCCCACATGCCGTGGAGCGGCTGGGCCCCTGAGCCATGGCCGCTGAGCCTGCGCGTCCGGAGCCTGTGCTCCGCAACGGGAGAGGCCACAACAGTGAGAGGCCCGCGAACCGCAAAAAAAAAAAAAAAAAAAAAAAAAAAGGATGTGCTTAGGCCAGAGCCCTGAAGTGCCGATGGGTTTGGAACTGGCTTATTGCTGCCCCCAGAGGCTGGTGATGGAGGGAGGAAGAGGGGCAGGGAGTGAAAAAGCCCAGTTTTGGACCATGATCTGTCATTTCCTGATCTTGTGACCTTGGATACCTGACCTTCCTTTTTCAGTCTTCAAGGTTTTCCATCTTGTTTTACCGGCAGAGTCATTATTTTAAAAACACATTTCTTTCTCTAATGATTAGTGATGTTGAGCATCCTTTCATGTGTTTGTTGGCAATCTGTGTATCTTCTTTGGAGAAATATCTCTTTAGGTCTTCTGCCCATTTTTGGATTGGGTTGTTTGTTTTTTTCATATTGAGCTGCATGAGCTGCTTGTATATTTTGGAGATTAATCTTTTGTCAGTTGCTTCATTTGCAAATATTTTCTCCCATTCTGAGGGTTGTCTTTTCGGCTTGTTTATGTTTTCCATTGCTGTGCAAAAGGCTTTAAGTTTCATTAGGTCCCATTTGTTTATTTTTGTTTTTATTTCCATTTCTCTAGGAGGTGGGTCAAAAAGGAGAACAGTATGGAGGTTCCTTAAAAAACTAAAAATAGAACTACCATACGACCTAGCAATCCCACTACTGGGCATATACCCTGAGAAAACCATAATTCAAAAAGAGTCATGTACCACAATGTTCACTGCAGCTCTATTTACAATAGCCAGGACATGGAACCAACCTAAGTGCTCATCGACAGACGAATGGATAAAGAAGATGTGGCACATATATACAATGGAATATTACTCAGCCATAAAAAGGAACGAAACTAAGTTATTTGTAGTGAGGTGGGTGGACTTAGAGACTGTCATACAGAGCGAAGTAAGTCAAAAAGAGAAAAACAAATACTGTATGCTAACACATATATATGGAATATAAAAAAAATGGTTCTGAAGAACCTAGGGGCAGGACAGGAATAAAGACTCAGATGTAGAGAATGGACTTGAGGACATGGGGAGGGGGAAGGGTAAGCTGTGACAAAGTGAGAGAGTGGCATGGACTTATATACACTACCAAATGTAAAATAGATAGCTAGTGGGAAGCAGCTGCATAGCACAGGGAGATCAGCTCGGTGCTTTGTGACCACCTAGAGGGGTGGGATAGGGAGGGTGGGAGGGAGATGCAAGAGGGAGGGGATATGGGGATATATGTGTATGTATAGCTGATTTACTTTGTTATACAGCAGAAACTAACACACCATTGTAAAGCAATTATACTCCAATAAAGATGTTAAAAAAAAAAAAGACATTTCTTGTGGAAGCCAAAGTTATGATTATTACAGGTCAGCTCAAAAGGAGGTCTGATCTGATTGAGAAGGGGAGGGTTCGGGGGGCCCAGAGCCCTGCCAAGCAGAATGTCCCCCCAGACTGTGTGTGTGTAGGTGGCTCCTGGGGTGTCTCCGTCCCACCCCGCGGCTCTGCGGGATATCCGTGAAGCCCCAGCCTGGGATCCTGGAGGCCCTCAGCCTCTGACAGGTGGTGATTTTGTGACTTAGAACCGCTGCTGGGATGCTTGGTGTAGCAGCTGGGGATGAGTGAGCTGGCAGTGGGTGTGGAGGGGGCTAAGGGGGCAGAGGTCTGGAGCAGCAGAAGAGAACCGGGGGACGGACCACGGATTCTCAGGGAACGGCAATTCCCTTGACGGCAGCCTGCCTGCTTGGGACGGGGCATCCTCCTGGGACTTCCTTCTCTGGGCGTCTCTCAGTCAAGCTGTTCTTCAGGAGACCTCCCCCGTCAGGACCCCCGCCCTCTTACAACAGATGCACCAGGCATTTGCCTGCTGGTTTCTAAACCTTTTACTTCTTATTGTGTAATATCCCAGTTGGAGATGGGAAGATGGATAGAACACAGCCCTGCCCTGGAGGCACTAAGGGTCTGGGGGGAGGATGCTGGATGGGAGGGGGTTATTTGCATGTGGGATGGAGACCTGCACAGAGGCAGCTCTAGGGCAGAGGGGGACGCCACTGCCACGATCTGAGGGAGGCCGGGAAGTGAAGCTGGAGCTGCTCAGAGAGTGATGGGGGAGCCGGGAGCGACCCTGGACCGAAGGAGCAGTGTGTGTTCTTTCTTCACAGCCGTACTCTTTCTCCACTTTTCCGTCTTTTGCTAATTGGCTAGTTGCCATTTATGAGTCATAAGTAATTGCCTGACCTGGGAGCAGGGATTTCTGCACGCCCACTGCTGAGGGCTGCAGGCAGTGGGCTGTGGGCAGCAGGCTCCCTCCAGGAGCTGAGGGCTGCACCGGCCCAGAGTGGGAGCTCAGTAGCAGCTCAGCTAGTGGGTGGATCAGAGTGACCTCCTGGACAATTAGATTCCTGTGTTGATCAAAAAAGATGAGGGGCTGACACGCCCTGTCTGGGGTGTGGGAGTACTCAGGAGCGTGGCCGAGTATGTGGGTGAAGCTGGGAGAGAGCAGGGCTGTCCTCTCCCTTCCCAAAGGTGGAGGAGATGGACCCGGGGCTGCTGCTTCCATGGGACTTCCCCCGAGCAGCCTGGCTCCTGAAAGAAGCTCTGCTTGGAGGTCAAGTGGGAGGCTTGGAGTGTCAACTCTTTGGGCAGAAATAGGGGAGCCACCTGAGCCCACACTCACAGCCGGCAATGTCCAGCCTTTTCTGTAAAGTCCCACATAGTGAGCAGTTCTGACTTTGTGGGCAACGGTTCCTGTTGCAACCACTCAGCTCTGCTGGTTTAATGCAAAAGCAGCCCTAGACCACGGGTAAGTGCTTGGGTGTAGTTGTGCTCCGGTGAAATACACAGCAGGCAATAGACTGGATTTGGCCCCCGGGCTGTAGTTTGCTGTCCCTTCTCTAAGCTTATGACTCTGACTTGATGCCTTGATTTTGGTCTCTTGTGTTCTTGACCTTCTTTTCTTTGTGCTGCATCTCTTTGCTGATCGTGACATCTGCATTTCTGACATGAGCTTGGGTCACCCAGCCCCACTCACTGGCTGTGTCTCCTAGTTGGGCTGGACCCCAGCTCCGACTGCCCCACCGAAGCTATACACATGGAGACAGTGATGCCAGAGGACAGAGCGGAATTGCTCAAGAGGGAAAAATGCGAGTGCCCATCTCCACAATGAATGGTGAGGAAAATAATTCAGCCAGGCTGGTTCTCCAAGCTCAGCTGAGCCTCCAATTCAGAGTCTCTCTGGCACAAAACCAACCTCAGAGAGTTGGGGGTTGAGGGAGACATTTGGGGACTCTGGTCCAGGCTGGCTTATATGGCTTTGAGAGTCTGGGGTGAAATATCTTTTGGCTTTTTTTGGATGTCACCTGAAACCAGTGGAGGCCCTCAGAGGACATGCATGTCCTTCTGTCATCCTGGGGTCACCCTGTCTCCCCACCTCCAGCTCGACCTCTGGGGTGTCACCCTTTCTTCACGGGCATGAAGCCTATAGGAATTGGATGGTGCCCTGGAGGTCACTGGATCTAATTTCACTATGTTTTACTGACGAGTCAACCAAAATTCAGAGAGGTGAATAACTCGCCCAGCGTCACACAGCCGTAGCCCGAGTCTCCTGGCTCTGGCACCTGTCTTTGCCTCACACCTACTCCCCGCTTGTACTCCCTTCTCGGTGCCTTTCTGCTGAATTCCCTGAGTCACTCACATTTTCTTTTCTTTTTTTTCTGATTTGGTAACATTTTATTTTATTGGAGTAGAGTTGCTTTACCATGTTGTGTTAGTTTCTGCTGTACAGCAAAGTGAATCAGCTATACGTATCCATATATTCTCCTCTTATTTGGATTTCCCTCTCGTTTAGGTCACCACAGAGCACTGAGTCGAGTTCCCTGTGCTATGCAGTAGGTTCTCATTAGTTATCTATTTTATACATGGTATCAGTAGTGTGTATATGTCAATCCCAATCTCCTCATTCCTTCCATGCCCCCTTCCCCCCCTTGGTATCTATATGTTTTTTTCTCTACGTCTGTGTCTCTATTTCTGCTTTGCAAATAAGTTCATTGGTACCATTTTTCTAGATTCCACATATAGGCATTAATATATGATATTTGTTTTTCTTTCTGACTTACTTCACTCTGTATGACAGTCTCTAGGTCCATCCATGTCTACAAATGACCCAATTTCATTCCTTTTTATGGCTGAGTAACATCTTCTTTATCCATTCCTCTGTCGATGGGCATTTAGGTTGCTTCCATGTCCTGGCTTTTGTAAATAGTGCTGCAGTGAACATTGGGGTGCATGTGTCTTTTTGAATTACGGTTTTCTCTGGGTGTATGTCCAGGAGTGGGATTGCTGGGTCGTATGATAGTTCAGAAAATGCCAACACCATGAAAAAGACACACAGGAAGCCTCTTCACCGCAACCGCTGACTGTGGTTCCAACTTCCTCCGGCTCTAACCCATCCCCCATCCCAGTCAGGAAGCCACCTTGGGCGGCAGGTAAAGCATCCTCCACAGGTAGCTGGTGGTGCTTCTTGAGTGTGGGTTCATTAGGAAAAGTAATTATTCACCTGCCTCATGCAGAACAAACCGCCTTCCTCTCACCCCTCAACCCGCTGTGAGTCGTTAGAAAGCAGAACCTCTTCGTCTGTATTCTCTCCGTAAAATGTGCACTCCGGTGGTGCGAGGTGATGGGTATTCTTCCTTTGTTTTTAAAAAGGCAAACACGAAGCAAAAACAAGGGGGCCGAGGAGGTCTAATCAAGCCTCCATAAAGCGGGGGCTGGAATCTCTGAGATCGGCTGGAGTGAGATTGCTGTTCCCCTTCCACCCCGTCACTGACACAAATGAGTTCCTAATTCCTCCTTTTGTGCAGAACAGGTTATCGTGCTCCTATTCATTAAGTGACCTCGGGGCCCTGCAGCAGAGCGTAATGGGAGTTGAAATGAGCAGCCTCGGGCTTTGGTACTGGGGCCAGAATAGGGAGTCCTGGGAAAAGGAATCAGTTTCCCTAGATTTCGAAGCTGAGGGACTCAGACGCCTCTGAGTGACCTTGGAGGTACTTGAAGGGCAGTCCCATCAATTGCCGCTCACTGCCCACGGGATGAAGTTTAAGCCCCTTTTTGTGGACTGAAGGTGCTTTGGGCTGGTTCCTCTGTAGCTTCCCTCTCCCAGCTACCTGGTCTCTTCTCTTGCCCCATCTCCCCGACCACACACACTGTGGCCACAGGACGTCACTCTCTGGGCAGCCCTGCTGTTTCGTGCTTCTGGAATGCCCGTCTCGTTCCTCCTGCTGCCATTGTTCAAGGCTCACCTCCAGGCCCTGCTCTCCAGGAGGACGTTTCTAACCCCTAGACACGCCCATCAGACTCCTCCCTCCAGATCCTTGAAAACACCCCTAACTACAACCACTGCACCTCCTTCTGGTCCTGCCTGGACCACAGACACCGTGATGGGATGGGTTCTTCTTCAGATGCACAGGGCTTCACTGGGTGTGGGGCACATGGGCATTCCATGCTCGTCGGGGCGGGAAGGAAGGACCTAGGATGAGGGGAAGGTGGAGAAGGGCAAGGTGGCCATAGAGGAGGGAAGGGCCATTCAACACTCCTCCGGATCTGGGCGTTTGGGGGAGAAGTGGGATGACACTCTGCTCCCTGGCTCCATCCTTGGTTCACTCAACTGCACTGAACGTAGGCTCTTAGCAAGTTTCTTCCTCAACGTTTCTGTCCTCCCTCTACCTCTAAGCTTCTTCACCACTTCTCACCATCACCCCCATTTGTCAGACTCACAAATTCAGGGTGCATAGGTGCTTCCTCAGGACCACTTGGAGGCAGAAGAGTTTTAAACCGGATGTGATCCCTCATAAGAACATCCCCTCAGCCTCCAGTCCTGGAGACTCAGGTATGCACTGCAGTTCCAGGTGCCTATTTATTTCAGGTGCAAACCTCTCTAGTTATCAGTAAGGTCGCACCTCAGATGCAGACGGCTCTTTTATGATTACTATTAATTTTGCTGTGCCTATTAGATGTGCATTTTAAGTCAGGTTCTGCAGAAGCAGACCAAGGAAATCTTCTCGGAGAAAGTGGGAAGGGTGTGGGAGAGCAGACAGGGGAGAGAACAGGCCAAGGGAGGGGGCCGCTGTGGAGCGGCAGTCACTCCTCTGTTCATCTGCTCAACCCAGTTGCTGGGATTTCACACCCAAAGCCGCTATTGCCTAGCGGGGAGGGGAGTGTAAACTCCCAGTCGCCTCAGTTCTCTGGGCCCATCTGACTCTGGGAGCCCAGGGAAGCAGTCCAGGTGCAGGCCTTAGACATGAAGCCTGCAGAGGTGGGGAGGTGTGTGCACACACAGAAGGGGGTTCAGTGGGTCCCGGCTGGACTACAAGCCCCGTCTCCTGCGGCATGTGCGCCGAACCTAACATCACTAAAAGCCCCAGACCTTACGCACCACAGCCTTGCCTGGCTATCTTCTGCAGGGAAAACGAGGCCAAGGGATTCCTTCAAGATCCCATAGATCATGAGGGGCAGAGCTGGGACTTGAATGCAGACCTTCTGACCTTAGCCCAGCCCCCTTGCCTGGTGTCCAGGTGTCCTCATCAGTGTGGTACAAGCAAAAGATGTCCACCGGTAACCCACCTGCATAAAGCTCAGTACTTTGGCTCTTAATTATTTTCAAAGTAATTAATAATAATGCAAAGAGATTCCTTCTCTTTAGAAAACATTTACAGATTTCCATTAAACTGCAAGGTCCCCTAGTGTCTGTGAGGCCAGCTATTTTACAAGAAACTGAATACACGCTGTATTTCCAGTTTCTTGCCCCTCTGCCCTGCCGTCCTCCTCTGCGTCCTGTCCCACTGTTCCCTGAAACGTGGACAAGCAACTTGCCTGCTTTCCCGCAGGTGACAAGTGGATGAAATGGGAAGAAAACCCAGACTCCGTATTAAATCAAGTTGACGGTCAGTCCTGTCCGTAAGACCAAAGCTTTTATTTTTCAGTTTGTAGATTGTAAGGGAAACAATGAAATTGCTACATGGGGCCCATGTGTTTGTTATCATCAAAAGCAGATTGTTCAGCTGATTGTCAAGAAATGGGGATCATCTTTGCAAGTTTATCTTACGTGACCTCCGCAGAAACGCTAAGCTCCAGCCTGTGAGGACTGCCGTGCCTTGAACCCTGGCAAACCTGAGACACGCCTCTCCATTGCACTAAACTCTTCAGCAACGTTCCTCAAGCAAATTACCCAGCTGCTGCTGTCTTCCCTACAGGACACATTCGCCATCCTCACCGTGGCCATTCAGGGGACAGAGAATGCGTGAGTCTGACACAACCTGCTGTCCTGGGCTCTCCACCCAAACTGCATCTTTTCTATGTTGGTCAAACACCCAAACTGAACAGGCAGAAGGTGGCTGGAGCATCATTACCAGCAAATGTTGACAGAGTCACATCCCTGCTAATAGCATTTTATTTTATTTTATTTATTTATTTTTTGCGGTACGTGGGCCTCTCACTGTTGTGGCCTCTCCCTTTGCAGAGCACAGGCTCCGGATGCGCAGGCCCAGCGGCCATGGCTCACGGGCCCAGCCGCTCCGCGGCATGTGGGATCTTCCCGGACCAGGGCACGAATCCGTGTCCCCTGCATCGGCAGGTGGACTCTCAACCACTGCGCCACCAGGGAAGCCCCCTAATAGCATTTTAAAAATGAGGGGTTTTGCCACTCAAATTCTCTGAACACTATTAACAAGTCACATGGAAAAGGAATACAGACGTTTGACAAAGAGCAATTAGAGTTTACAGTGCGTTTGAGTGAGGATTCCAGCAGGCTGGCAGAGGTGAGAAAGTGCAGATCCAATCCGGGATCCTTGTCATCCGTGCAAAACAAACCCAAGTTGTCTGGGGTGGGGACAGCGTGAAGGGGAGCGGGCGGGACAGAGTCTAATTGAAAACTGACAAATGAAACTAACAACTGTCAGGACTAAGTGAGCCCACAGCTTCCTAGGCAGATCTGACCATCCTTGGGAGATTTCTTATTCCCTGTCCAAGACAGAAAGCGTAACTGAGCAGGACCCTATGGGAGTCTGCCTGCTTCTTGTTTGCGGAAAAACTTTAGCCTCCTAGGCCTTCCCCTAGTTCCTAAGAACAAATTTAATCAGAGAAATGAGAAAATGCAGAAACAAAGGAAAACAGTTAAGCAAGACAAAAGAATAATAATTTCGCCATTAAACACAGTCGAAGACCTTTTGTTCCTCCTCAAGGGCTGTAGATAATATTCTGAGCCACGTCCTTTGAGCTGTTTTGCAGATACTGAAACTCCCACCAGGTGGGAGAAGTTGGCTGCATGCTGCCCACCAGCACGTAGACGGCAGACTGGTTGGACCCAGAAGGTTGAAGATGTTGACTCCTGATTAGCTCACCAACAGCCAATCAGAAGAATGCCCACAATCTGATCACGCACTCCACTACCCTCTCCATAGCCCTATCTTTAAAAACCTTCCCCTGAAAGCCATCAGGGAGTTCGAGCCTTTTAAGCACTAGCTGCCTGGACTCCTTGCTTGGTGCCTGCAATAAACACTGCACTTTCCTTCATCACGACGCAATGTCAGTAGATGGGTTTTACTGCACGCACGTGAGCAGACCCAAGCTTGGTTTGCTAACAGAAGTGCTTTCCTGGTTTGGGTGCTTGTCAGTGATCCCACCTGGGCTAATGTCCATTGAAACTGTGGATTTCTTTTAAAGAGGTGCACCTAAGGGATTGCCTGCTTTTGAGACTTGGATTCCTTTTAAGTGAAAGTGAACGTGTGTTACAGTGATGTTTGCTTTAATTCGCCCACAGCTTTTAGAGTCCTGGACATGTGGCCTGAAACCCAGAAAATCCATCTGGAATTGGGCAACCACACCATTGCTGGGGCACAAGCGGGGCCTAGTGAGATCGCTTATAGCCAGGAGAGAGCCTCCCAGGAGGAAAGCTATTACTCCAAGCTTCTTCTTACTTTAAGTTACTTTAGAGCTGCAGAATTCTTAGCAATGTAAAATGTGCACGGTGCCTCTTAGTTGCAGAGTATGAAGTGGGGAGAAGGTGGTTCAGGGCCAATCAGGAGTCTCTTGTTATAGCTTAATTTGGGGGGATTTTCCATGCTTTAATAGTTGTGTCTGCTGTTGGTGGGAAAGTAAATTGGTGCAGCCACTATGGAGAACAGTATGGAAGTTCCTTAAAAAACAAAAAATAGAGCTACCATATGACCCAGCAATCCCACTACTGGGCATATACCCAGAGAAAAACCATTCTTCAAAAAAATACATGCGCCCCACTGTTTATTGCAGCACTATTCACAATAGCCAAGACATGGAAGCAACATAAATGTCCATCAACAGATGAATGGATAAAGAAGATATGGTAGATATGTGTAATGGAATATTACTCAGCCATAAAAGAGAATGAAATAATGCCATTTTCAGCAACATGGATGGACTTAAGAGATCATCATACTAAGTGAAGTAAGTCAGACAGAGAAAGACAAATATCATATGATATCACTTGTATGTGGAATCTAAAAAATATGATACAAATGAACTTATTTACAAAACAGAAATAGACTCACAGACATAGAAAACAAACTTACGGTTACCAAAGGCGAAAGGTGGAGAGGGATAAATTAGTAGGTTGGGGTTAACATATACACACTACTGTATACAAAATAAATAATCAACAAGGACCTACTATATAGCACAGGGAACTCTACTCAGTACTCTGTAATACCTATATGGGAAAAGAATCTGAAAAAGAATAGATATATGTATATGTGTAACTAAATCACCTTGCTGTACGCCTGAAACTAACACAACATTTTAAATCAAATATACTCCAATATAAAATTTTTTAAAATAGTTGTGTCTGCGTCAAAAAGAAAGGTTCCTGCAATTAACATTTAGAGCCTTGTGCGAGTAGCCAGAGGAGGTGGTGAAATTATCTCCTTGAATCTCTGCAACTGTTTAGTTTCCGGATGGAGGAAGATGAAAGAATTAGGTCAGCTCTAGAAACCACCCAGCCTTAAAATATTGTGATGCTGTGAAGTTCAGATTTTATATCACAAGTTCTGAGCCTGCTTTCTCATACGTCAAATGAGAATAATACAAGTGCCTCTGTCGTCGTGTTGTTTATGTGCTCTGGGACTTACATAAGATAGTATACATGACGGTAGAATGCCTGGTATGTACTAAGTGCTCACAGATGTTAATTGTTATTATTCTTATTTCTGAAGCTAAGGTCACCAGACTCAGAAGTAAGAAACCAACATAAGAAATATAAAAAATATATATAAGAAGTCCTTGGTTTTCTTATTCGGACAATGGGTTGCTTTGAGACGTCAATGAGATCATGTATGTAAAATAACAGATAAATGAGTAAGTGAAATGCACACCTGTAAGAGTCCTATAAGACAGCTTGCAGTGTCCTTTCACCTATGCACAGGGTCACCCCCTTTGGCTATGTGGACCTTTTCCTTCTCATTTTCTTGTGTGTGACTTAAGGAAACGCCCCTGCTGGTAACACGTGAGGGATGAGTATCTCCCTTGGTTACAGACAGGAGCCCACAGGTGCTTCCCCCAAGAGGGGGATGGTGAGGGGCAGGGGGAGGCTCCCGAGGGACACAGTGGCCGCAGCCCTCCTGGGTGTGTGGCTTTGTCCCAGAACCCGATCCAGTCAGTTCTGGGTCCTTCTGGACCTGGGAGGGCTCAGTTGTATTTGGGCAGCCTAATAGCTCATCCAATGATCATGAAGGCCTCTACTTTGAAAGCCTTTGGGGGACCTCTGTTCCTGTAGGATGTTGGGCTGGCCAGGGGGCGGGGCCATGTTCACAGATGCTTGGGCCCTGGGCCACCCTCTCAACCCCTTCTGGGCTCTTCTGAGGCGACGGCCGGGAAACCAAGACCTTAGCTACCTCTGGTCACTCCTGTGGGGTCTCTGTGTAGGCAGTGGGCCCTCGGCACGTGCTTCTGGGCCCTCACTCTGCCCGCTCTATACACAGGACTGGGCTGCTTTGATAAGGCCCCGTCCTTATCAAAGGCACTGCGTCCCCTTCTGGGCCTGGGTCCCCAAGAGCAGCCCCTCCTTGTAGTTCAGACTCTCCCCAAGCCCCGAGGCCCAGGCTTTGATTGCATGAGACCTCTGACCTCTGTCCTCTGACCCTAGATGCATTAGGTGTAGTCTGTGCTCATCTCTCCCAGGACCCCACTCCCGGGGGATATTCTAAAGGACCCACCAATGAACCCTTCTCTCACCTAGGGCACCTACTGGCTCCACTCAGTTTCCTTTGATTGTAAGCAAAAGAAAGAGACTCTGACTTCTCTGGGGGCAGGGAGGGAAGAGTCAACAGAAGCTATCAGCCGGGGATTGCCGGTGTCCAGCAAGGCTGTTCTTTCCTCCTCCATAGTAATGGGGTTGAAGCAGGAGCGGGCCCTCCAGCGGGGCCAACATTCGCAGCCCCACCCTTACAGCTGGTGCAACCAGAGTGTGAGTGGGAGTTTCAGGTGCCGCCACTAGGCTGCGCCCCAAGACCCCGCAGGCACATCCTTCACATCTCTCCCTCCTTCTCTGGCTGGAGTAGCTTTACTGCAGTGACTTTGGGACACTCGTGGAGCTGAGGGTGACAGGGCGGCTGGCAGTGAGCTGGACTGTCCCTTTACAAGGAATGAGCTTATGCTTGGCCGGAGCCCTTGTGTTTGGGGCTCTGCGTTTTAGCTGTTTCACCTTGACCCTCATGAATTCAGGATTGTGAATCGAGAGAGATGTGAAACAACTAAGGCTGGAGGAGGTGGGGGCAGCTTTGGATGTCCCAGCAGCAGGATCTTACTAGGATCCTGCCATTACTAGGACCCTCTTCATGGTCACTACCGGGCCTTCTATTGGTTTGGGTTTCAGATATCTGTGAGATGAGGTAACTTTCCCAGCTTCGGTCTGGGGTACACCCTGCCAGAGAGGCAGGGTCGTCACGGAAGTGTGAACACTGAGGTCCCCCACCTCTTTGTATCTCAGTCTTTTCTGGAAAAGATGACCACTGGGCATTGTTTTTTCTTATACCAGGTATGTGCCAGAATCAGATGAGGCCAGGAACACAGGGAGAGCCAGGAATCTGGAGTTTGGTGGGGAGGACAGGTGACTGAATAGACACAATGTGGAGAGGCAAGAGCTATACCTGAGGTTCTTATGGGCTATTCTGAGAGCTCAAGGGAGAGACTGCTAACAGGACCAGAGAAAGAAGCTTAGGACGCTGTGCTATGTTGAAGGCAGGGTTGCTGTTGTGGAGGGACTCAGCGTGACTTGAGATGACACAGCAGCTCTAGCAAGTGGCCTAGAGCAAGTTACATCAATCACCACCCTGAGCACACTTCCTCATTTGTGAAATGAAGATGATACTACAACCTGCTTGCTAGGGCAGAGCTCTAGCTTTGCTGGGAGTGAGGAGGGGAGATGCAGAAAGGAAGGGAGAGGAGATGCCATCCTTGTTCTGCCTGGATTGTAAGCCCCTCTTTTGCCCCTTTCCTGTTTGTCTATTTCTGTTCCCCTTAAACCTTAATCCTAAAAACGAGATCACTAGGTAACATTTAAGCTCACTCCTCATCTTTGCTTTACTGAATGTACACAATGCCTCGCTTAACCTGTGGATTCCTTCCCTGGATTAAAAGGAGTAAGAATGAAGAATTAAGCAGTTAAAGAATGACTGACTCTCTACCCCGAGTTTCCCCCTTAGCAAATTTGCAGGTGGACCACACAGGCAAGACAGCGTCCAAAGGGAGATCAAGAGAAACCAGCAGTCTGCACACAATGGAAAAATGGTGCAGAATCTGATCTCCTACCTTAATGATCAACTGAGATCACTTCCCCTTTTGCCCTTTAAAAAGTGTCATGGCTGAGAAGAATCTTTGGAGTTGGTCTCTGGACATGAGTCCACCTTCTCCCCAGAGCGCTGGTTTTTCTGAATAAAGCATCCTTCCTTTCTATTGACACTTTCTCTTTGATTATTGGCTTTCGAGTAGTGAGCAGTCGAATCTGAGTTTAGTAACAGGATGGTATTTGTGAGTAGATATCCCTGGGTGCCCAATTGTCTGTAATGAACCTGTTGCCAAAGGCTATTCTCATGTGATCTGGTTACCATCTGTGATGATTCGCTTTATGTGTTAAATTGGCTGGTCTATGGTGTCTGGTTATTCAATCCAACACTAGCTTAGGAGTTGTTGTAAAGGGATTTTGTAGATATCGTTGATATCTACAATCAGCTGACTTTAAGTAAAGGAGATTATTCTTGATAATGTAGGTAGGCCTCATGCAATCAGTTGGAAGGTCTTAAAGGCAAAACCAAGGCTTACCTGAGAAAGACGTAACAGCAGCCTCAACTCCTGCCTGAGAGTTTGCAGCCTGCTGGCCTGCCCTATGGATTTCAAACTTGCCAGCCCCAATGAGAGTATAAGCCAATTCCTGGAATGCATCTCTTGTCTCTCTACATACAGATGAAATTCCTCTCTACCCTGCCCCATCCTATCTTCTATCTATCTATCTATCTATCTATCTATCTATCTATCTAATAGCCCATCTCTTGTTGGTACGATCTATTATTTATTCCTTTTTATTCTCATTCCCTTTTCCTTCCCTCTCTTAAGAAATCTTTCTAATGTACTTGTTACATATTCTTTCATTTTGATTTGTGTTATAGCAGATTATGTACATATAGTGTGCAAGTATTTTAATGTTTATAAATAGAATTGTGTTGTTTCCTTCTTCTTTTTTTTTTTAAATGCAGCAATGTGTTTGTATCTTCCTGTTGATCTGTGTACTTCTGGTCTGTTGCTTCTAACGGCTGCAGAGTGTTCCATCATGTGTGTCCGCCATATTTATTCTATCCTTTCCCCATAAATGGACACTCCCGACACAATCAACGCTCAATAACTGGCCTCACATGGGCACCTTTGAGAGTTTCTCTGTGATCTACACCCAGGAGCAGACTTGCTGGGCCATGGAGTATTTGAGTGCTTAATCTAAGCACTTCGAGAACGGCCCCCAGAATGGCTGCACCCTCCACACTGCTCACCAACACTGTCCAGGGTCTCCCACATGTCCACACCCTCAAAACCCACTGGCTTTATCCAGTTTTCTAATTTTTGCTAAGTTGGTAGTTGTTAGAGATGGAGCCTTGTTGCTTCATTTGCATTTCTCTAATTACTAATCGATGTGAGCATCTCTCCGTGTGCTTGTGCCCCAGGATTTCCCTTTGGGGAGCTGACTGTTCATGGTTATCGAGCATTTTCTTTGGGGGCTTCTCACTTTATCTTGTTGATTTTTTGATTTGTGGGGGTTCCTTGAAGATTTTTCGATATTAGCCTCTTGTCAATTTTAAACGCTGTAAATACCCCTTTCCATTTTGCTACTTAACTTTCATTGCAGAAAAATCCTTAATTTTGATGTTTTCAGATCCATTAATTGTTGTTACCCTATGCTTTTTAGATTTTGTTTACGAAGTTCCTTTCTAGCCCTGGATCATACAGCTATTGGCTTCTGTCATTATCGATTTACATCATAGTTTTATCTTTTGATTGTAGATATTTAGTCCTTCTGGAGTCTATCTTGAAATGTTGGGTTAGATAAAGATCCGGTCCTATTTTTCTTAATCTAGTGAGCCAACCTTCCCAACTCCTTATACTAATAGTCTGTTCCAGTTTAATTTGTGGGGCTGCACCATTCCCGAATACCCACGGGCTCTGTCTTCGCTTCTTTTTCCCTTTCCATGGACTGTGTTTGTTCTCACATGTGCTGCCCTGTTTCTGTTACTCTGGATTGATAGTGTATTTAGTGGGCAGGTCTTTCCACTTTATTCTTCATTTTCAAAGTTGACTTAACTTTTCATGAGTTTTTTTTTTTTTGTCTATATAATTTTTATTGTTTTGGTTTTGATAAAACTGGATAGAAACAAAATCTTTATAAAGTGTGTGTACTGTATGAAGAATAAAAATACAACAAACAGCAATGTACTTACTCCTAGTTGGTAAAATGAAACATTATCTGTGAAGCTTCCAACGCACCGTTCCACAATCCATTCCTGAGGACCTACCTTCCGAGGGAAGCTTCCTCTGGAACTCTGTGTTTATCATTCCATTGCTCGTCCTGGTAGTGTGCATAATGATACATGGATTGTTTTGATTTCAATCCTTTGTTTTTAGCTTGGATTATTCCTTAATTGTACGTCAATGGAATTATACTGACTGTATTCTCCTTTCACTTACTTTTTTCTCCTTAACATTACATTAGTGAAATTAATCTTTGTTGTTCTAGACCATTTTTCACGAGTGTGAAATTGTCTGTATAATGTTCACTCCTGTTGTATTGTATGAACATACTCTGTTTTCCTTATCATTCGTTCTAATGTTGAGTGCATTGTCTCGTGTTTAGGAAACACTGCCAGTGATGCTATAAACACTCTTGTATGTTTCTCCTCTGTTCATGAGTGAGTATTTCTCTGCAATAGAACTTCTTAAACTGCTTGTCTTCAGGACTCTTTTCGCTTCTAAAAATTTTTGAGGACTTTAAAGAGCTATTGATTATATGGGCTGTATCTACTTATATTTATTGTATTAGGAATTAAAATCTAGACCGTTTAAAGATATGTATTAATTCTTTTAAAATAACAGTAATATTAGGGCAGTGAAAATGCTCTGTGTGATACCATAATGATAGATGCATACCATTATACGTTTGTCCAAACCCACAGAATGGGCACCAAGAGTGAGCTGTAGCGCAGACTATGGGATTTGGGTGTTTATGTTGTGTCAGTGTAGGTTCACTAATTGTAACAAGTGCATGTACCATCTGGTGGGGATGTTGATAATGCAGGAGGCTGTGCATGTCTGGGGTCAGGGGCTATATGGGAAAATCTCTGTACCTTTCTCCCAATTTTGCTGTGAACTAAAAACTGCTCTAAAAACTGCTCTACAAGTAAAGTCTTACCAAAAAACATTGTATATTGATAAAAACAACATACCTTTATGAAAAATGACTATTTTTAAAAATGAAGAAAGGCATTTTTTCTACATTATAAAGCTCTTTAATGGATGGATATTCATGTCTGTTTCTACAACCTATTAGTAGTTGTTGTTTTGGTTGAAGTATGTGGAGAAAACCTGGCCTCGCTCAGATATGGACTTGAAAAAGATGGTAATATTTTAATAGCCTTTTCACGTAATTATGAGTATTCTTCCCTGATTTTATACCAAAACTTGCCAAGTGACTATTTCTTAAGTATTAGTTGCGATATGGAATCTGAAAGGTGGAATTTTACCACTGGCAACAAATAATATTAGTTTTTCTGAGCGTGAAAGGGTCACTTCATTCATTTTTGCGAAAATATCCTTCAAATATTCAAGTCTGAGCGGCTAGGTTTGTCTGTTAGTATTTGTTTCAAATAAAAACATTGTTTCACAGAAAACATGGTCAGTTCAGCTCACAGTTCTAACAATCACGTCAGGGCTTTTCCTCAAGACAAATTTCACTCTCCAATATGCAGCTGAACTGTTTCAGGTGTATTTCTCATTTCATCACTTAAAATATTAAAAAGATATTTGTCAGGACCTCCCTGGTGGCATGGTGGTTGGGAGTCTGCCTGCCAATGCAGGGGACACGGGTTCTAAGCCCTGGCCTGGGAAGATCCCACATGCCCTGGCAACGAACAGTTGCTTCTGCTTGCCACAGCTAGAGAAAGCCCGCATGCAGCAGGGAAGGCCAAACACAGCCATAAATAAATAAATAAATAAATATTTAAAAAAAAAAAAAAGAAGATATTTGTCAAAAGTTGAGATTTAATAAAACGAATGACTTTCACTGTGTTGAGGGCATTCTTACGTAATAAAGGCAAAGTTGTTTTTTTTTTTAACTGTAAGTACATGATAATAAAGCATGCACAGGGAAAAAAGCAAATCACTTCTAAGTATTAGAATGATACTTTCTTCTTTTGACCTTGCAGGACCCCTGTGAGAGTCTCGGGGACCCTTGGGAGTTTGGGGGCTATCTGTTCTGCGCCAGTGCTCTACGGTGCGTACTTGGTAACAAAGTGGCCGCATTCAACGCGTATTCACAGCTTCACATTCCTAGACAATGTCAAGCTGTTTTCCAAAGTGATTGTAATAGTTTCACTCCTACCAAGGATTCTCATTTCTCTGTGTTCTCACCACACTTGTTATGACCACATTTTAATAGGGTGGCTACGCAACAAACCTCACTGTGGTTTTTTTTTATTTTTCTTTTTTACCATCTTTATTGGGGTATAATTCCTTTACAATGGTGTGCTAGTTTCTGCTCTATAACAAAGTGAATCAGTTATACGTATACATATGTCCCCATATCTCCTCCCTCTTGCGTCTCCCTCCCTCCCACCCTCCCGATCCCACCCCTCCAGGTGGGCACAAAGCACCGAGCTGATATCCCTGTGCTATGCTGCTGCTTCCCACTAGCTATCTACCTTACGTTTGGTAGTGTATATATGTCCATGCCTCTCTTTGCAATGCCCTGTCCAGCATCTTTCCTTACCTTTATTGGCTATTTGTGTTTCTTCTTCCATCAAATATTTGTGTTTCGTCCAGTTTTTTCTTGATTGTCTCCCCCCGCCGACCCCGCTCTCTTTTTGGTCTGTAGCCATTCTTTGTATAATACGGGTTCCTCCATTTTTCTCTTTCTCGAACCATTTTTCTTTAATTTTCTCCCTCTCTTCTTTTATCCTGGGATCTGTCACACTTCATGATAGAAGCTATACATTTTCAGGAGGTTATTTTTTTTCAGTCCCTTCTTATGTCTGCTGGTATTGTAGGCAGTCCACATTTTCCCTGTACCTATCAACTGCTGCGCTACAGTGGCCTCTGGTCTCAGGGACCGACAGGTCTCCAGCGGGGGAGGGGAGGGTGAACTCTGCACCTGGCATGCTGCACATATGACTTTGTTCCAGGCTTTTGTTTTCTCCAAGGCTTGAGATCGCTGCACAGATTTATTAGTTGTCATGAATTAGAGGCATGGAGAGAGACAGGAGAGCTTTTGATGGAGGGGAGAGAGAAGGAAGAGATTTGGGGAAGGGCAGATGGTCTCGGGACTCGGCAAGCAGTGGGAAGCAGGCACCCCCAACTGCGGCACCTTGCAGGAGAGGGGCTGTCATCTCAGAGGACCGGGGGCTTCTCGACCTCAGCAAAGATTCCCATGCCCCAAAGACAGCATGCAAGAGGCAAACCTCTGATCTCCAAGAGTCCACTGCCGCTGTGGACACTGAGTGCCAGCACTGACCATGGCTGAGTCGGAGCTGGCGGCCTTGCACAGTTTCTGGGCATCTCGTGAAGCTGAGCTCTTGGAAGTGATGCTGGATGGCATAGTGAGGCACTTTTGTGCCATCTCTTTAAAATCAGATTTCAAGAGAATGAAGCAATGGGTGTTTCTTACACACAAGTTTGGGGATCGATACTTATGATCGCTAAAATCATATCTCTGATTTTATTTCTTATGAACAAATAATACTGGCTTTATAATGCTGAGATCACTCACTTCTCTTCTGGCCCTGAGTTAAATTTCCTAATCTCCTGCATTGACAAATAATAGCGGCCCCATGCCCAAATGAATCAGTGAATTCGTCGATGTGTGTGGGGTCCAAGAATCTATATTTTATTAAGTCCTCAAGTGATGTGTTTTATTTGCTGGATTTTTTCCTGAGTGGTTGACAAGGGATAAAACTCCATTGGGCCCTGCCTCAGTACTTGCCTTGCAAGGTCATTGTCCGTATTAAAGAGAATGCCTGCAGGATATCCAACATGGGGTGCAGTCAGTGATGGGCGCTAGGGGAGGTGATGTTTGGGTTTAGTTGAAAGGTGGAGTAGAAGTTGGCCAAAGAACAGTGAGAAAGAAAGATCGGCACACTGGCGAGGCAGCATGGCGCGCGGAGGGCAGCGCATTCCATGTGGCTGAATCAGAGGGTCAGAGGGTGTCCATGGGGAAGGCTGCTACAGGTAGGTAAGGCTCAGGTCTTCGGACGCCAAGGGTTGTAAGTGGGAAACGGCATATTTGGCAACTGGATTGGAAGGGAGAGGGGATGGGACCGTGGAGACAGTGAGGGCTGTCCTATCAATCCAGCCTCACCCTCTGGGCAGCACGGGGCTGCCTGAGAAGGTCTCACGCCCTCCCAGCTCTGGACCCATGCTTTAAGCTTTAGTTGCTGCTGCCTTTAAGATGGGTCTGGAGCCTTCTTTGTAATCACAGTAACACGTTATGATCGCAGTGACAATATCCAGGGAGAAACAGCGCTGCCGGGCATCTAAGGTCAAAAGAATGGTCGGAGCTATCCCCGTGGGCTGTGCAGCGCAAGGTCGTATCAAGGAGATTTGGGGCAAGTTACTCTCTGTGCCTCTCTTTCTAAGACAGGGGACCCCAGGGTGAACTGAACATCCTTACTTGGGGCGCAGCCATCAGTCATGAGGTAGGGGTGGTCTCCCTACGTCCCTCAGATGATAACCTGCCAATGACTTCAGGGGAAAATAGAGCCAGAGTCAGCTTTCTAAACCTGCTGCCGCCTTCTAAACCCGCTGCCGCCTTCTCCCAGTGCCGCTTTTGCTTTTAGACTACGCACTCTGAGCCCCTTTTAGCCACCTGCTTCCAGCCTCTGATTTTTATCTCTTTTATTTCCTGCCATCCCCAGCATCTAGAACAGTGCCTGTCCCACCTTGGACACTGAAGCCTTTGCTGGCCTCAGAGAAAGCGATGCAGTGGCTGCTGTGGGCTCGTCTCCCAGCTCGCCTCGTTCTTTTCCTTCTCTCCCTGCTTCCCCTCCGTTGGCATCTTCCCAGGGCTTCTAAAGGAGCTCAAGTCTGCCTCAGGTAAAAATAGAAATGCTCTCCTCTGGCCTCTAGCTAATATCCCATCTGCCTGTCTCATCTTCCATCAGCTCCCCAAGCTTCGCCACTGCCCTCTGTGCGCCCCACTCACTCCACTGGAGGGACCCTCCGCAAGGTCACGAGTGGCTGCTCCCAAGGCCACCATTTGCTTTTGCCGCCGTCTTAGCTAGTGTATGAGGGCCACTTCCCTCCCAGAACCTTCCTCTCTTGGGAGGCCAACATTGGCCTTTCCCAATTTTTCTCCTAATTTTCAGATCACTGTGTCTAACTCTGCCTCTACCCCAGTGCTTCTTCTTCTGCTTTTTAAACTTTGAGGCTCCTCGGGGTTCCGTCCTCATCCCTTTCTCTTCTCTGTGCCCCAAAGGATGAATCGCAACACTGAGGATGCACAAAGGTGCCCTTCTTTTTTTTTTTTTTTTTGCGGCACGCGGGCCTCTCACTGTTGTGGCCTCTCCTGCTGCGGAGCACAGGCTCCAGACGCGCAGGCTCAGTGGCCATGGCTCACGGGCCCAGCCGCTCTGCGGCATGTGGGATCTTCCCAGACCGGGGCACGAACCCGTGTCCCCTGCATCGGCAGGCGGACTCTCAACCACTGTGCCACCAGGGAAGCCCCAAAGTGCCCTTCTTGACTGCAGGCTAATCGCTGCTTCCCAGTGGCTCCACCTGGTGACCTCAGGAGACCCAGGGAAGCCACCCAAACCAGCCGAGTCTTGTCTTTGGGGGTCTATTCCCCGAGACCGCCCTGGGTACCAATAGCTGTATCAGTCAGGAAGCAGTATTTATTAGAGTGAGTTTAACATAGGAAATTGGTTAAGAAACATTAGAGGACAAGACGCAGAGAGGGTCCAAGGTAACTGTCAGAAGCAGCTCCCACCGCTAAAGGCGGGAAGAGGTCGGGGTAACAGACCCCAGAGGCTCTGAGGAGATGAGACTCGGGCCACACAGAGACAGCTCAGCCTGTCTGGGCTGAAACCTCGGGAGTTTGGAGCAGAAACCACAGCACCAGGACCCCGGGCTCTGAGGAGGGATGCTGGTCGGCTGGTGCTGGGATTTCTGAAGGGACACATCAGGCTGGTTCTGGAGGGTGGAAGAGCATCCTTGGTGCGCAGCCGGGTGGGAAGCCAGCCAGACACGAGGGAGCCTCTTCCCTCCTCCTGTGGCTGGAAAACAGGGACTCCCCTGGAAATGGAGCAATGGGGTCTCCAGAATTCAGAAGGATGATTGGAGCCGAATGGATCATTAATATTCCATCATTCACCTCCACACCTGCCCCTCCCCCTGAGCTCCTGGTCTCAGGTAGGCTCACCTGTTCATGTTCCAAACTGGCCAAGCGGGGTCCTCTCATGTCCCACAGCCCATCACTTCAGCCTCTTAAATTGTATTTTGAAGCTGTCCCTTCCTTTTTGTCCCCAATGTCTCTTCACTCATGTTGACGCTGTCATCACCAACCTCAGCAGCCCCTGCAAGAACCTTCAACCAGGTCTCTCTGATTCCTCCCTGTTCCCTCCAGGCCACCCGCACCTTAGCCGAGCGGTCTTCCTACCACGTTAATCTGATGATACTGCTCCACTGTTACACCTTTGTAGCCACCCACACCTTAGCCGAGCCGTCTTTCTACCATGTTAATCTGATGCTACTGCTCCACTGTTACACCTTCGTGGCCACCCACACCTTAGCCGCGTGGTCTTTCCACCATGTTAATCTGATGCTACTGCTCCACTGTTACAACTTCGTGGAGGGCTCTTCTCCGTGACAAGCACAAAGAATGGCTTTCTAAGGGTTTTGTCACCTTGCCTCTATGCCCCCTTCAGTCTCGTCCCTGTCTGCCTTGTCCCCTGCTTCCCCCGTGCAGAACTACAGGTGCATCGAAGGAACTGTTCTTTCACTCCACCATGGACGTCCCTCTGAAACGCCCACCTGCCACCCCACAGCCTGGCTGCCCCGCAAATTCCTTTGTGTGTCCTTGAATCCGGCTGCCGTTACTTTTTGTGAGATGCCTTCCCTGATCTCTCCAGCGTGGTTACTCACTCATTCCTTGGTGCCCCTCCCATGGCTTGTCTCTGAGATATTTATTTACCCTGCTGAATTGTACCTTTTCATTGGCAAATCTGTCTCCCAGGATGAATTAGAGTTAGGTTGAGCAAGAAGAGATAGGAACCCCCAAATGACAGTGGCCTAAACAATGTAGGTGTTCACTTCCAAGTCACACGTGACTCAGCAGTCCCGGGCCGGTGTGGCTGCCAGGGGCTTCTACCTGGATGACTCACCTCCCTTCACATATTCAGCTTCCTTTCACGGTCCCAGAAGGACACACCTCCTTAGGCTGAGGTCATCTCCCTAGACCACAGACTTCTGGGAACAGGGGTGTAGTAGCTCCCCAGGGCTGCTGTAACAAACGGCCACAAACTTAAAGCAGAAATTTATCCTCTCACAGTTCTGGAAGCTGGAAGTCTGAAATCAAGGCGTGGACAGGTCCACGCTCGCTCTGAAGGCTCTAGGGAAGGACCTGATCCATGGCCCTCTCCTGGCCTCTGGTGGCTGCCAGCTCTCCTTGGTGACCTTGGCTTGTAGGCGCATCCCACCCCTCTCCGTCTCCATCTTCACAAGGTTGTCTCCTCTCTATGTCTGTGTCTTTTTTTAAAGATTTTTTTGATGTGGATCATTTTTAAAGTCTTCATTGAATTTGTTACAATATTGCTTCTGTTTTATGTTTTGGTTTTTTTGGCTACAAGGCATGTGGGGTTTTAGCTCCCCAACCAGGGATTGAACCCGCACCCCCTGCATTGGAAGGTGAAGTCTTAACCATGGGACCACCAGGGAAGTCCCCGTGTCTCTGTCTTGACATGCCTTCTTATAAACACACCAGTCTTGGATTTAGGGCATACCCTGATCTGGTATGACCTCCTCTCAACTAATTATATCTGCAAAGAACTTACAGCCAAATAAGAACATGTTTGAAGTTCTGGGTGGACATGAATTTTTCAGGGAGACCTTTTACCCCAGGATCAGGGTCTCACCTCTTCATCTTGCTAACATGAGGCATGGATTCTGGCACCTAGTAGGAGCTTAACAAAAAGTGTTCGGAATTGCCTACAACTCATTACCGGTTTCTAGTGTGTTCAGCTACAGTTCTCTTCAATTAACATTCACTGAGTTCCTTTTCCACGGGGCTGGTTAATCATTTTGTGACATTTTCTCATGAAAAATTAGAACCAAATCAGTGTGGGATGACTTCCCGGTGATATTCATACTCATTTAAAATTTGTCTTTTTTTTTTTTTTTTTCCTTTTCAAAATAATACATGGACATAGTTTAAAGGTGAAATAATACTTTTAAAAATCAGAATTGATGACAAAAAGAGCAATCTCCTTCCCATTTCTCAGTCCTGCTCCCCAGATGCAGCCCCTCTTAACTCTTCTGGCTGTGGCTTGAGGTGTTTAACTCCATGATTCTAAGTACTCACATGTAGTATCAATTTTAGGCATTGTCCCAGACCTGTCAGTGCCTCAGCCATGTCCCTTGGGCCTTAGTCCTTCAGGGCAGCTGGTCTGCTTCTAGCTGCTGATATGTCATCTTTTTGCCTGGGGACTTGTTTCAAGGACTACCCTGCCTGTGCACAGGGCAGGCCAGAAGTGCTGAGGAATCCCCCAGAAGTAGCCCCCAACCTGATGGGACTTGGTGTATAAACGCCCTCACTCCCTCGCTGCTGGTGGACCTGACTGTGGGGCATGCACTAGCTACCCCCAGAGCTCCTCTGTGGGATTAAGATCTAGTTGCTCTGGGACTTCCCTGGTGGCGCAGTGGTTAAGAATCCGCCTGCCAATGCAGGGGACATGGGTTCGAGCCCTGGTCCGGGAAGATCCCACATGCTGCAGAGCAACAAAGCCTGGGTGCCACAACTACTGAGCCTGTGCTCTAGAGCCCACAAGCCACAACTACTGAAGCCTGTGCACCTAGACCCTGTGCTCCGCAACAAGAGAAGCCACTGTAATGAGAAGCCCGCACACCGCAACGAAGAGTAGCCCCCACTTGCCGCAACTAGAGAAAGCCCGTGCACAGCAGCGAAAACCCAACACAGCCAAAAATAAATTAATTAATAAATAAATTAATTTTTAAAAAAAGATCTAGTTGCTCTGGTGGACTCTGGTTGATCACACACCGTTTTGTTTTTTATTCTTTTCTTTTTTTTCTGGCCACACCCCGACCAGGGCTGGAACCTGTGCCCCCTGCAGTGGAAGCATGGAGTGTTAACCACTGGACCGCCAGGGAAGCCCTGATCACACACTTTCATCAGTGGCCTCATTGTTCTACTTATTTCTCTATGGTGTTTTCTGTTTCTCCCAAGTAAGGTGTTTTTTTCCTTAAAAAAAAAAGAAAAACACATACATACCATTTTTATTGTGGTAAAATATACATAACATAACACTTATCACTGTAACCAGTTTTAAGTGCACAAGTCAGCAGCATTCAGTACACTCATGTTGCTGTGTAATCATCACCACTACCCATCTCCAGAACTTTTCATCATCCCAAACTGAACTTCTGTGCCCATTAAACACTAACTCCTTATTACCCCCTGCCCCCTAAACCCCGGGGAACACTTCAAGTAAGCTTTTGGATTAACTCTTATCTGAGGGTCTGCTTCTGGAGAAACTCACCCTGAGCCAGACATGGACTATGGATTTCCCATCATGGTAGTTCATTCACTGTTTTATTCAATCAGTCATGTATCTGCTGTGTGGCACGCACTATTCTGTAAGGTTTACATTGTACGTGATTAAGAGATGTTATAAAGGCAAATAAAGCAGAGTAAGACGCTAAGCAGGCTGTAGGTTGGGGGAGCATTATTTTAGACATCTTGGGCAAAAGAAGTGACGTTTAAGCAGAGACTTGAGTAAAATAAGGACGTGGGCTGCCATGCCTTGTTTGGGGAACAGTGTTCTAGGAAGAGGGAACTGCCAGTGCAAGAGCCCAGAGGCGGGAATAAACTTGGATGAGGATTTAGCTCTCCTACCCCTCCCACCTGCACATGTACACGCCCCCTTCAATCTTCTCAATATGAAATTATCTAGAATGTGTTACGTCACGCATTCTAGATAAACTAGTAGTTGGTCGTTACCTTATTAAGTTCATGCAAATATTGTTCACTGCTAAGCCACATGCTGTACTCTGGTTATATTTTTGCTCTTATACATCCCTTTGTTTTGTTTTTCCTAGAGTTAGAAATTCTTTTCATTTACTTTACTTAGTATTGATCAGGATTTGCTCAGAAAAGCAAACCAATGTTTTTTTTTTCACCACGGCAGTGAAGGCCCAGAATACTAACCGCTAGGCCACCAGGGGACTCCCTGCACTGTAACGGTTTTTTTGTTGTTGTTCTACTTTTGCTCCTGGATCTTTTTCTCCAGAAGCTTTCTGTTTTTCTGCTCCCTTCTTTACGCATGTCACTTGACTGTTGTCTCGGGGCTTTTTTTCAGTTTCTCTGATGTCTCACTGGTTTCCTGGATCTGGTCTTCTTTCTTGGTTTACTCCTGCCTCCCTCTTCCCCTGAGTTTGTTTTATGTATATGTGTGCGTGTGTGTGTGTGTGCGCGTGTGTGTGTATGCATGTACGTGTGTGTATTTGTACGTGTGCATGCGTGTACACACGTGTTTGTATGTGTGTGTACGTGTGCACATATGCTTTATTCCTGAAACTCCTCTTCTGGTACCTTGTAGGAAATAATGCATGGGAGATAGAACACTTACTCTCATGCCTGAAAATGTCTCAAACTTGGTTGATGGTTAAGCGTTTAATTTTTTTTTTTTTTTTTTTTTTGGTACACGGGCCTCTCGCTGTTGTGGCCTCTCCCGTTGCGGAGCACAGGCTCCGGACGTGCAGGCTCAGCGGCCATGGCTCACGGGCCCAGCCGCTCCGAGGCATGTGGGATCTTCCCGGACCAGGGCACAAACCCGTGTCCCCTGCATTGGCAGGCAGACTCTCAACCACTGCGCCACCAGGGAAGCCCCCAAGCGTTTAATTTTGATTGACAACTGAAAATCATATTTCCCCCAGAACTTCCAAGGCCTTCAAACATCTGGTATTGTTCTTGAGAAATCCAATGACATTCGGATCCTCATTTCATCATATATAACCTTCCTTTCTCCCTCCCTCTCCCTCCTCCTCTGCTTACTCCTCATTCTTTTCCTCTCCCTCTCTCTCTCCCTTTCTTTCAACTATCATTTCTATCCTGATTGTGAAATTTCATAATTAGGGTTTCCTGTTCTGGGTCTTTTTTTATACATTGCATTGGTTATTAAAAGGGCCCTGTTAATCTGTCCAGATCGAAATTTTCCTATACTGTTTCCTTTATGTCTTTGTTATTATCTTCCTATCCATTTTTTCCCTGTTTTCTTTTTATGGAACCTCTTCTACTAGTTAAGCATTGGACCCCCTGAACTGCTCATTGAATTCTCCTATCAGCCTATCTATAGCTCATTTGTTTGTTTCTTCTCTTCCTCTTGCTTTTTAAAAGTACTTTCTGGGATATTTATTTGATTTAATTGACTCTTCCACTAAGTTTTTAACATTTTAACATTAATTATTTTAATTTTGTTTCTTAAAGAGCTTTCTTATTCTCTAATTGCCCCATCTTGGTATTAGAGCATTCTGTTCTTGTTTTGTGAGAATGGTACCTGTGAAATGGGGGTTATAACAACACTTACCTGAAAGGTCAGCTAGATAGTGCCTGTAAAACACTTTGCTGCTTCCAGCACAGAGTAAGGGCTCAATAAACTGGAGCAATCGTTAGTATTATTAATATAATTAACATACTATCGTATTTCTCAGAGATAAGAACATCTCTGTGTTATCATCATTACATCTGAGTTTAGACCAGATAAGAACAAGACCCAATTATTATAGAGAAAAGTCCAAATGATTTCCACCGTGTTACGTGTTAAATCGTTTATTTATAATTATTTTATTATTTATCATTTTATTATGTTATTTTATTCTTTGCTATTTATTTATGAAGCACCTACTACACAGCTGGTGCTATATACTGTAAGCCCCATGGGAACCAGGCCACAGAAGAGTGAAAGTGCAGACTCTATCTTTAGGGAGCTTACACTTCAGCCAGAGAGAATAGTTAAAGAACAGCTAAATACTGAGTCATTAGTTACTGGATGAAGTGAAACAGGGATGAGCAAGGAGACGGTATGGGGGTTAGATGAGGGGAAACGTGGCTTGGGGGAAGATGTGGAATTGGTCTGGGCTTGGAGGATGAGACGGGGCCAGAAGCACCAAAGGAAGGACAGGGTCAGAAGCAATGGGAACCCCCTTTCCGCACCCAGAGAGGGAGGGGAAGCTTTGTGTTTGCAGATCACAGTGAGAAGGCGGCGGGGGGGGGCAGGGGCAGCAGAGGTGGGGTGTAAGGTTGGATGTTGAGGTGTAATCAGATCGTGACCGGCTTAGAAAGCGTGGCGGAGGGGCTGACAGTTAACGTTGCAGACACTGGCTCTCCAGGCAGGGGGATGGCGGGGCGGATGGTGCAGCAGGTCCCTGGGGCTTTACTCCGGTCCCCATCTCACCCTCAGCAGAAGGAGAACTCAGAGGGAAAGTTTCCAAACTCGCCTGAGAAGCTGAGTGATGGGATGAATGAAAAGTTGATGTGGGTCATAAATATTGTAGGAGAGAATGCACCAGATTCACTTAAGGATGAAGTTCAGGGAGAAGCCTACCGCTGCGGAGGGAAAGGGTTCCTTGGGGGAGAGAGGCGGAGGGAGTGGGATGCCCATCGGGGGTTCCGCGGTGCCACTCCCAGTATTTGGGGCTCCCGGGTCCTTGGAGAAGCAGCTGCCGCTCAGCGATGCTCTTGGTGGAACAGAACGGCCAGTGTCCATTTGGGGAAGGTCATGGGGGCAGTGATGCTCCGTCTCCCTCAGCCTCAAGGCAGCTGCTCTGCATTCCTTTCAGCTTCCTCCAGGGGAGATGCAGATGTGACCCCAGAGAAGCTGAGGTCTCTGCGGAGCTCGCTGATCCTGACTGACACTGGATAGCCCTCCTTTTCCACCAGCCCCCAAAGCTCTTCCTCATTAGGCCTCTCCACGGGGACTGGGTGGAGTCCACAAGTCTCTGTGACCCTAGGTGGTCCCCTAGAGGTCAGAGTTCCGGGGCTCTGAGTCATTTTTCTGATTTCCTCTTTGGTCCACATGCACCTCGGAGCACTGGTGCAAACATCTTGGTGATGAGTCTTTGTATCCAAATACCTGCTGGTGAACTTTCTTCCGAGGAGCACAGACAGTAAAGGGTGGGAGGTGGAGCCTTACTGCTAGCTCAGGGGATCAGCCACCCTGTCACATCCCAAGTGACTTCTCATCACCTGTCTCTGGTAGTTTACTTCAGGAACACTTGAGATGGGTGTGTAGTGTGAGGGGAATAGTTAAAAGCAACCAAGGCAGGGGTGGGGAGTGAGAACAGTCTTGCTGGGTGGTGTGCTGATAAAGGTTTATCAGCTCTTGCGGGTAGGGGTAGGGGAGGCAACTTCACTGGCAACGTCTGCTGATTTCTGTGTGTTAACACTCTCACTGTGACCCAGGTCATGTCACCAACAGGATGCCAGGCGGCTAACAGAGTTCCCCAAGATGTAGCAATAGACTCACCCAAGCTGGTAGGCACATGCCTGGTCCCACTGTCTCTGGAAGCTTAGAAACCTGAGTTGCCATCGTGCTTTCTACCATCAGCCACAGCGAGACTGGGTATCTTGCCTCCCTGTCCCTCAGGTGGCCAAGAGTTTGCCTTTCTCTGGACCCACGGTAGGTCATCATGATAGAAATTAGAAACTGGAAACCCAGGGGAGCTTTGGAGAGTCCCTCTGGGCTCACTGACTGCTGATGGCATAAGAGTCAGATGCAGGAAGGAGGGAGGGGCTGGTAGGAACCCCTGCAGTTGCCTCAGAGACTGAGGGATGGACTGGCTGGCAACTGGTCCAGCTCTCCCTGCCTACCAGGAATGTAGATGGCAGTGCCTCCCACTGGCTGAAAGGTTTCGGATACCCCTGCCAGCCCTCTGAGTCTGTGTTGATGACAGCTACCACCTACCCAGCTCCATTACGGGTCAAGCACGGTGCTGGCTGCAGTGTAGACCTCATCTCGGCCAGTCTCACAGCCACCCTAGGGGGTAAGCGCGATCTCGACCCCCCCCTTTATACACAGAAACCGAGGCTTGGATTAAATAACGTGCCCAAGGTGATACAGTTGGTAAGTAGCAGAGCTGGTTCTGTTTGACAAGAACTTGCCTTCCCAGCCATAATACATCTCACCAAATGAAAGGTCCAGGCCTTTTTTGGAGCTCTGGACAGTCAGGTAACGTGGACATATCCCCTGCCAATTCTTATGTCTTGTTCTCTGCAGCAGAAACTCACAAGATCTCATCGAACTGCCACCCCGGGGCCAGATTGCCATGTTCAACCCACCCAAGGTCATTTCCATCTCCAGTCCTGTGGCAGTCAGGGAGGCTTGTGGACCCTGAAGATGGAGACAAAGTCAGGCAATGTCTCCCTCTGTCACGGGAGCAAATTAAGTTCTGCCAAAGGTGGAGAAAAGACGCGCCCTCAGGAGCAGTGGGTCTCCGCGTGGCTGGTGAGAGCAGAGGCTCGTAGCTCTCACCACAGAGCGCAGGCGCGTTCTAGAAGGCTGGCAGGAAGACACCAGTGCACAGAGTAACTAATGCACGATAAGCTACAGCCTTGTGAGCTGTGAGATGCCGTCGGGAGTCGTGTCACGATGGCAGAAGACCTTAATGACTGAGGAAGAATGAGGGGCCTAAGCAGAGCCAACTGAAGCATGTCGGGGGTCTCCCCCAACTGGGGGAAGAGGCAGTTTCAAGCAGCCGATGCTGACTATGTAAACAGAAGGCCCTACCCCGGACAAGGTGACTTCATCAAGCTTTCCCTGCTTGCTTGACACATCCCATGAATTCTGAGACTACGAGGCATATCCTGGTACCTCCTTGTCTTTTCAGCATCCTCCCCTCTACCACATCAGACACATTACTCATTTCCCATCCTCTGTGTCTTTGCTCACCATCCCCAACCCCTTGGGTACAAACCTTCACACTTCCTTCAAGATGCAGCCCGAACGCTGTCTCTCTTGTTTCTGATTTCCTCCCCACTCCCTCCATCCCCTGCTGGAAGGAGTTCTCCCCCACCCGCATTCCCCTAGCAGATTTTCTTTTTTAAAAAAATAGTATCACCTTCTCATCAGTATCACACTTATGTGTAAGGAAGCTTCTTGAGGGCACGACCGAAGTACAGTTTATTGCTGCACCCACCACGTGTCTGGCTTGGTGCCTGGCGCATAAGAAGGACTCAGAAGATATTTGTTGAGTAAGACTTTAAGTTTTATTTTGGGGTGATCCTACCCTCCAAAGCTTAAACCCGGGCCATGACCTCAACGGGGGATTCTACAGGGCTTGCTGCTCCCATTACGAGGATTACCCATCAGCCCTTTGTGAATTTGATGATTCTGCATTCATTCCCAAATACGTGCTCATCCTTAGATGAACCAATAAAATCTAACTCAGTAATCTGTAAAACTGAGACCCAGACAGACCATGACCCTTGGTAATCCTACCACAAAAAAACACACAGAAGGCACAGCCTAATACAGAATCATGTTCCCAGTTAACCTTCTGAGTGTCAATCTTTCATAAAACTTTTGCATTAGATGCAAGAGCCTCAATTAGACAAGGAAATTCTGCGGTAATATGTTCAGCGCCACACTTCAAAATGATTCAGCGCAGCGTCTAGCCATGGAGGGGATCCCAGACTTTTCAATGTGGAGTTGTGTGTAATTTCAAGTACCTTTTCTTGGTCTGCCTTGTAAACGTTGCCTCTGTTGGCTTTAATTTCCACTCAGCTGAGTAGCAGGGAAGGAGAGGGATGAGTATCCAAAGTTACAAAGAGAGCATCTGACATCCAACAGAGGGAAACGCAGCGCCTCCAGTGCAAAGAGGAAGAGGAACCCAGGGCTTCTTATCACGGTGCCCGCGGCCCAAAGAGTGATGGGAAAACTCAAGGAAAGAGAGAGAAGCAAATCACCTGCCTGTGCCCAGCAACCACGGCAGCCCCAGAACACCTCCTCCAACAGCCTGGTGGGGCCACCAGCTCTGAGTCTGTGCCTGCTCCAGCCTCCAGACCACACAGCCCAGGAGCCCAGCACCCCGTGTTAGTATCTGCAAGCAGATCAGCTGATCCTTGCAGTGCCTGGAGGAGAGAGACTCACCCCACCTCTTCCTGGGCTTGACATTGGATTTGAGCCTCAGGATGAGGGAGGAGGTTGAAGATGCTTGGTCCATCTCCCCTCATCCCACCCTGAAGGTCACCTGCAGCTTGGTAGACACGGCTTGCATGTGCTGATGTCTTCTGCATCAGTCTCCCATTGTTGCACAGAGAACCATCACAGAGGTAGCAGCTTAAGACAACACACATCTCTTCTCTCACAGTCCCCGTGGGTCAGGAGCTGGCTCAGCTCAGTTGGGTCCTCTGCTCGGCATCTTGCAGGCTGCTATCCAGTTGTCAGCTGAAGATGGGGTCCTCTTCTAAACTTACCGGTTGTTGGCAATATCCAGTTCCTCATGGTTGTGGTTATAGGGCTGAGGTCCCCATTTTTTTTGCTGGTCATTGGCTGGGGTCACCCTCAGCTCCTGGAGACTACCCTCCGGACCTCAAGATGGTAGTTTGCTTTTTCAAGCCAATGGGAGGGGAGAGCGTGCACTACTGCTTCTTGTCTTTTTCAAGAGCTCACCTGATTAGTTCAGTATCACTTAATGATGGTGCTTAGAGTCAAAGGATTGGGGACCTTAAATACATATGCAGCATCTCTTTTGCCACATAATGTAACACCAATCACAGGAGTGATATCCCATCATCTTCACAGCCCAGACCACATGCAAGGAGATGAGATTAGACAAGACGTGTCTCCAGGAAGAGGGATTCTCAGGGGCCACCGTAGAATTCTGACTACCACCACTTCTCACCTCAAGCTCTGGGTCTCTTTGCTTGAGGGATTTCTCTGGCCACAGGAACATTGGGGGTACACTAAGTGCAAGGGATAACCTCAACCAGTGAAGGAAAGGCTGGTGGATAAATACCCTGGCTTCCAGGTCCCTTGGTGAGACAATTCTGAGGTGTGTGTTCCCCAGTCTCAAAAGGCAACCCTGAGAGATTGCAGCCCATGTTCCTAGAGCAGCTACTCACCCACAAATGTGCCTTCTATTGTCTCAATTCTCAACTCCCCACCACACTTCCTGGGGTCATCTCCTAAATCCAAGACTAGCCCCCAAATCAGTATCCCGGAATCTGCCGTTGGGGAAACCTTATTAAGTCAGACTTGACCTTCATTCCTCGTATCCACTTTGCCTTTCCTGTAGCAGCCCTGTCAACCTTTCTCCTTCTCCTCAGGTATCAGCCACCTGCCCTCACCCCCGCCCTCCTGAGGCGATGACCAGCCTGTCTGATGGAAGCCGGGAGATGAAGGTTGCTTTGGTTTCCTTCCTTCTCCCTCAGGTTTCCTTCCTTGCCCACCGCTCTCAACCCCTTTCCCCATGTGCAGAGACAGAAGGGCTCCCCACCAGGTGGTCTTAGATTCCATGCCTCTCTTTCTCCCTGGGGACCCTGCCTGCCTTCTACCTTGCTTCTCTTCCTCACAAGGTCTTCTCCCTCCCACCGACATAAATAAAATCTCAAGTCTCCCCTGAAGTAACTCCTTCTTTGGTTCGGCTGCCCCCAAATGCTTCCAGCCTGACACACCTTCCCTCAAATCGTGGTCTGTGCCCCCAGCCTCCACTGCTCCAACGCCAGGGGCTGCCCAAGCCCGTGAGGCTGCTTCTTCTCTCCCAGCCCCACAGAAACTGCATCCCAGGCACCGAGGGGCTCCCCTTGCAGCATCCTTAGCTTTTCTTGGTTTGCTTCTCCATCACTTTGTTGTTCCTGGAGGATTTGAAGATCCTATTCCTTACTGAAACTGTCTCCTCTCTTTGTCTCCATGAAAGTGAGTTTTTCAGTTTCCCTCCTTCCCTGACAACTCCTTGGACAGCCTCGTCTTCTCCTTTCTTCCCCATGGCCGAGGGTTGTGCTCCCCAAGCCTCCACCCTTTCTCTACGCATGCCCTCGGCAGCCTGCCGTCCTGTTGCCTACCTGGCCCCCCACACTGCTGCACGCTCTCCTCCGGCTTCGGAACCAGTTTCATCCTGAGTCAGGGACGAATGGGTCAGTGCAAATGCACAGTTGCAGAAATGTGGCGCCAAGGCAAACGGGCTGCTGATGGGCTTTGATGGCTTTCCTTGTTTTGCTGAGACTCCACTTTGTGTGACCAGCTCCCCACCCTGTCCCTCCAGGACCAGAGACAGCAGCAAGGGCCCACATCGCCGAGTGTACCTGCCAGGCCATGCTGAGAGTTTCTACGTTACTTTATTCGGTTTATTTCATCCTTATGAGGTCATGTGGGATGAGAACTCTTTTCTCCACATTTTACAGATGAGTAAACTGAGGCCAGAAGGGTTAAGTGTTTAACCCAGGTGGGTTCCCAGCCCCCACTGCCTCCTCATTTTGCTGTCCACACCACCTTCCCACATCCTCCACTGCATCTCCAATCCCTCTCCTAAGCTTTACACCCATGTGGTCACTGCCTGGCAGATGCGTGAGCCACAGGCTCCCAAACGGTAGAGACTTCTAATCTACTCAGTCTACCAGGCTCTGTCCACACTGCACTGGAGTCCTTCTTAGCACCCTCCACAGCTCTTCACTCTTTGGTGACAAAGGCCAGCTTCCTTCCCAGAGGCCCTTGGACTACAACCCCCATCAGACTTCCCAGCCCCTTCTCACCCCTTCCCACGTGGTCCATGCAGACACCCCAACTACTCACTGTTCTATGAACGCATCATGCACCCTGCCTCTGGATTTTGCACATGCTCCTTTTTCTATTGAGAATACTCTGCCCTCTTTCCCAGATAGACTCCTATTCATCCCTCAAAGCCCAGCTCAAATGCCCCCTCTCTGGACAATCTTCCTTTGTGCTTCACTGGTTCCACTGTGTTACCACCTGTTAAGAACTCCAGCCACTCATGTGTGTGACTGCCATGCACACGCCATTGGGAGCTCCTGGAAAGTGGGGTCACTGCATTGCCCATTCTTGAATCTCCACTGCCCAGCCTCGTGCCACATGTTTATAGAAAGTTCATTCCAAGTTTCTTCCCATACAGTATTATGGTATTTGATCTTGACAATGAAAGTGTGGAGAAAAGGGAAGCCTAAGTGATGGAGGAAATAGGAAGACAGGCTCTGCTCCATCTGGGAATGCCGGGAAGACGGCATTAGTCCCTGTATGAGTTTGCTGGGGCTGCCATAAAGAGTACCATAGACTGAGTGGCTTAACAGAGATATATTTTCTCCCAGTACTGGAGGCTGAAGGTCCTAGGTCAAAGCGTTGACAGGGCTGATTTCTCCTGAGGCCTCTCTCCTTGGCTTAGAGACTGCCGTCCTCTCCCTGTGTCTTCACATGGTCTTCCCTCCGTGCCTGTCTGTGTCCAAACTTCCTCTTCTTATAAGGACACCAGTCAGATTGGATTAGGGCCCCTCATTACCATATTTTAACTTAATTACCTCTTTATAAGACCTCTCTCCAAAAATAGTTACATTATGAGGTTCTGGGGGTTAGATCTTCAACATATGAATTTTTGCGGGAAGGACACAATTCAGCTCATAACATCCCCACTTGGCAGTTGGGAAAGTGATGAAGATCACATGGTGACCTTCTAACCATCCCTATACGCCCCCAGTAGCCCTCACTATCCCTACCCCTCTGCCCTTCTAGAAGGCCTAAGGGTACCCAACAGGGGATGTGGCCTTAGCTATCAGCATCCCTCCAGCCTTTTCATGTCCACGGGCGTCTCAGGCTCCTGGCCATCTTGCTTGGGGTGGAGGGGTTTGCAGAGGGTGCCTCCCTGAGTGTCCTCATGCAGGAGTGCCCCACCGTCCACATGTCTTTGTAGATGGAAACCCTCCCAGGCTCCCTGCCATCTGCCTCCCTGTGCGCAGCCCTACCCTCCTGGCCATGCTGGTAATTCTCCCTTTGCTCTTCATTGTCTCCTTTTGTTCCCTGATCGTTCGCTGCTGTGGTCTTGTCGCTCCAGTCATGCTACCAACTGTTTGAAAGTGGCAACTGGGTTTCACACTGTCATTCCTCACAGCCCCTGACTTAGCCGGCCCCATCCTAGGCATTCAGTAAATACTGGTTCAAATAAACCGAAATGCATGGAAATGCTTGAGTTCCATTGACTCACTTTACAGAATTAAAAACAAAACCTAAACTTTGGGAGCAAAGGCTCAGCCAGCCTCGGATTTCCTCCCTCCTCTCTCCTTGACAGGCCGAGGCTTGAAGGGAGAGCACGGGGGTCTCAGGCACATCTCAGGAGGCAGCTGACCGTCTCCGCCAGGGTTCCAGCGCCCCCTTCTCTCGTCTCCCCGCCCCGCCCCCTCTGGGTGCCCACCTCATACAGACCCTCCTGTCTTTCCCTTCCAAGCACGTGGCAAGGCCTCCCAGGACTGAGCGGTGCTGACAGGGACGTCTTGCTTCTCTGAAAGGGGGACTCTCTGTCCCACCTCAGCGTCTGCTCTTTCCAGTTGCCCCCAAGCCTCAGGCCAAGTTTCATGCCAACAGTGATGTTTCACAAAATAGGACTCTGAAGCCTTGTCTGAAGCTGAGTGCCTTGAAAATTGCATTCTCTTAAAAAATAAGTTAGAGAATACTGTTACTTCATTTTCCTCCTGGGCATTCCCAATCTAAACACATAAATGAAAGGCTCTGAGAAGTCCCGCAGTAAAGAAATTTGTTTATCTTCCCTGAACTCGGTTTTGCCTACTTTGCGACTGCACTCCGCATGGCCCCTTCATTGCTCCTCTCCACACACGTGATGACTTCTAATAGCCCAGGGACTCATGTGGAACTCATGGGCTCACGAGTAGGGCAACAAGGAGAAAGTGGCTGATTGAGGAAAGGGGAGGTACCAGAAGAGATGCTGTAATAGCACCACCATCGTCATCAGCAGTAGCAGCAGTAGCATCACTGTCACCATCACCAGCATCAGCAGAGGCGGCAGCGAGGCGGCAGAGCCCAGCCTGTCAACCTGTCTTCGGGCTCCCAGATCAATCTGTGAAATGGAAAGAAGCAAGACTCCCAGGCCACATGTCCTTGGGACATGTCCTTGGGATGTGGAAGGGTCACAGGCGGGAGGAGAAGTGAGGTTTCTGAAGTAGCCACAGCAGCAGGGCTGCTGGCTTCGTCCCCACATGGCTCCAGTTCTCTGTCTATTTCTGCCTGTCTCCCACCCTCCCCACTGCCCACCTCTCTCAGCACCTCTCAGCTCAGGCTGAGGAAAGACCCTGAAGCCTCAGAGCCCAGGCCAGGGCCCACGGAGCCGAGCCGGGAAGAGAGCTGCAGTTCGGGTGTGAGGTGGCGGAGAGAGAGAGCAGGCTTGAGGCACTGGTATTCTGTTCACAAAGGCTGTCGGGACCCATATCAATAGACTGATGTTCTTCTGAGGAGGTTTCTTCCCTTGGCCTGAGGGAAGAGCCTGGGAGGCGGGGTACAAGGGCAACAGCTTGAGATTCAGCAGCTGAGAGACCTCCTCCCCAGCCTGCAGAGCATGTGGGCTGCGGCTCCCGGGCGGGGGTGGGTGGGGGAGAGCTGGGGGGAGTCAGCGCTGGGGGGGGGGGGGGGGGTGAAGTTGGACTGGGCCCAGCTGCCCTGTCCCTCCCGGCCCCATCCTGTGGCAGCCAGGTGGGCAGTGACCTCTGTTGGCAGCTCTGGGTCAGGGGCGTCCACTGGTTCCCCCGGCAGGTCTTGGTTGGAGGGCGAGTCAGGCACGTTGTTCCCAGGAGGGGATGGCATATGTTGGGCTTAATGATGGGCCTGCAGTACTGGCAAAGCGGGGATCGCTCTGCCTGCTGGGAAATGTCCTAAGGAACCCAGCTGAGCTGCAGTTACGGAGGTAGATTTCCTGCTCTTTTCCACATCTCATGATTAATCCAGAAGCCTGAGCAGTGCGTGTGATGAGTCCCGGCAAAGTGACCGTGGGCACCTCCAGCCTCCTTTGGAAGCCCCGCTTTTCCTCTGGGGTCGGTGCCCTGGCATCTGGGCCAGCCGTCCACATTTCAGCAACTCGATTACAAGAGACAGAAGAGGCCGGTGTGCGGCACCAATAAAACCGCACACACCCTGTACTTCTCTCTGCCTGTTGCTGGTTTGTGCATTTCCCCACCACACCTCCCGAGAGCAGCTTGTTTCCCGGAAGCAGGAGAAGAGAGGTCGGAGAAGGAGATGCCTTGTTGCCGTGAATGTGATGGACGTGGCGGCACCACAGGGGACTGGACACCAAGGCAAAGACTCTAGCATCTGACGAACTCACTGGCTGAACTTACCGCTTACTGGTCTTTGGCAGGTTATCAGGTCCTAAGAGTCTCTGTTTCTTCATCTGTAAAATTGGATCACGGTACCTGCACTCATTGATTTAACAAATAATATAAACATATAAATACATACTATGGCGTATTCTAGGTGCTGGAAGTCAAGCAGTAAACAGAACAGTCTCTCCTCTTCGGATGTTAATAGTCTAACACGGGAAGATGAAGAACTCGGCAATGACACTGTGTCAGGTGGTTATGATACTTAGAAGAAAAATAAAGCCGGGGTGAGGGGTAGGGGAGAAAGTATATGCATGTGGGGATGACTTTTCTTAAAGGACAGTCAAGGAAGGCATCTTTGATAAGATAATACTTAAACAGAACCTAGAAGAAAATGACGTGTCATATAGACATCCAGGTACGGCAAAGAGCAAGTTCAAAGATGCTGGAGTGGGAGAGTGCTTGGCAAGTTCAGGGAACATGAAGAAGCTCTGTGTGGCTGGAGGGGTGGGAAAGTGGGGGTCAAGGAGAAGAGGGCAGAGAGGGCGTGTGCGTGTGTGTGTGTGTGTGTGTGTGTGTGTGTGTGCGCGCAGGGGCTGGTTGGATCATGCAGCCTTGCAGGGTTACTCTAAGTGAGATGGGAAACAACTGGTGGCCTTGAGCAGAGAAATGACCTGATGTACATTTTAGAAGGGCCACTCTGTTTGTTCAGTGGAAAGTAGATTTTAAGACTGTAAGCTCGGTGCTCTGTGATGACCTAGATGGGTGGGATGGGGGGTGGGAAGGAGGTCCAAGAGGGAGGGGGAATATGTATACATAGAGCTGATTCACTTGACTGTACAGCAGAAGCTAACACAACATTGTAAAGCAATTATACTCCAATAAAAACAAAACACCACACTGTAAGTGGAGAAGCCAAAAGACCAGGTCGGAGGTGACTGCATCTTCAGGTGAGAGAGGAAGAGAGCTTGGATTTCAGCAGTGGTCGTTGTGATAAATGACCCTCAGAATCTGGAAATACCCTGTAGGTAGAACCTGTAGGATGAGCTCGTATGCAGGGTGGGTTGGGTGAAGAGTGAGACACAAAGAGAGACCTCGAGGTTTTGTCCTGAGATTGGGATTAACACATACACACTACTGTGTATAAAATAGGTAACTAATCAGGACCTGCTGTATAGCACAGGGAACTCTACTCAATACTCTGTAATGGCCTATACGGAAAAGAATCTAAAAAAGAGTGGATATATGTACATGTATAACTGATTCAATTTGCTGTACACCTGAAACTAACACAACATTGTAAATCAACTCTACGCCAATAAAATTTTTTTAAAAAATAAACAACACTTTTTCAATAAAAAAAAAAGATTTTGTCCTGAACGATGGGTAAACTGGAGTTGTCACATATTGAAACGGAGAACTGGGTGAAAGGAGAGCCCTTTGGTTGTGGGGTGCAGGGATCAAGAATTTGGCTTCAGGCACATTAGCAGCAGTTGTCTGTTGGATACCCAAGTGGAGGTGATGGGTAGACAGAGGCGTGTGAGCATCTGGGGCCCCGGGAGAGGCCGGGGCTGGGATACGATCATCAGTGTGTAGTTCGTTAAAAATCTTGGGGCTGCGTGGGATCATCAAGGGCGCGTGTGAGGACAGAGAAGAGGAGTGGGTGGGACATTCCAAGGTTTAAAAGTCAGAAAAATGAGACAGAGCCAGCATGAGGATCAAGAGAGCCTGCTTACGACGGGACATAGCACAGCGCGGGTGCCCAGTAAATCACAGCCACTGCCATCACCATGACCGTCGGTGTTTTCATGGTCAGAGTACGGAGAAGTGAAGTTTGAAAACAAAATAGGAGGAGTTCAGGAGGACGCACTTCACCTACTTTTTCCTCTTTTCCTTCCCTTTCCTCTGGTTCTGCATCAACCGTGGTCTCAGACTTCCAGCTACTTAATAAAAATAAAACAAAACCATAAAGAGTTTCTGGGTACCTTACAAGCCCACAACTGAGTTCAAAATATTCAAGAAGAGCTGAGGTCTTTGGGCTGTTGGTAGGGTGAGTAATCACTGAACAGAGTCAGGGAACTGGATAAGTCTGACTTGCTCCTCTTACCAGCTCGCTATAGGACCTCAGGCAAGTCCGTCCCTGCCTCAGTCCTAGAGACTTCCATTCCGGTGAGAATACTGATTAGCTCATCAATTTTCCTACTTGGATGGCACCTTTGCCATTTGCTTTTCTCGTCTCCAAAGCATGTAGATCCTATCCTCAATTATTAAAGCAAGATAACAGTGCTTTTGATTTCCCTCTGAGAGTCTAACCTCGAATTGTTTAGTACTGTTTAGTACTTACAAAGTCCGGGAGAGGAGTACCGTTTAGAAGTGACCATCCAAGGTCCCCCGCCCCATCCACCCCTGTAGGCACTATGAAACAGATGCCTCTCACTGGACTACCAGAGGCCAATTACTGGAACCATATTAGTTTATTTCCTTGTATAATTATCTTCACTGAATTGCATTTTAGGAATCATGCCCTTGGCTTTAATTAAACATCTTTGAAACAGTCATGCAAAGTTCACTGCTGCATTTGCGCAAGAACTACTGTTGCAGACACGATCTGTACACTTCTGGAAAAGACTTCCTGAGTGTTTTTGTGAAGCACGAGTCTGCAGGATATTAATAAAAATCTCATCATGGGAAAAGTTTAGTGAGTTTGGAAAGAAAACCAGCTGTCTTTCTTAAAGGTTATCTAAGAGGCTCTACTAACAGAAAGTACGGTGGATCCTTAGAAAGAGGATAAACTGTGCAAGATTTCCCATTTTGTCGACCCTAGAATCCTATTTTCGTGGTGCAGCTCTTGGGATCAGTGCTCTGTGCACCCAGCAGAAGGGGCTCTGAATGCTTCGGGCTCAGTTAGCCAAGCACCATGAGCTGCAACAGGGAACATACAGACAGGAGGCTACGTAAGCAACGGACAGGGGAGCCTGCAGGTGGATGAGCAGCGAATGCACAGCTGGATCTTCCGTGCACAGTGATCTTGGGTACCTGGGGTCCCAGGAGGCTTTGCAACTTCCTGGCTGCATCAGATATTAACTTTGCTATTCATGGAGTTAGGGGTCCTAGTCTCAAATATATCACTCAGTGACCCTCCTGTACAGCAACACACAAAGTTAAAATATTTTAAAAACTAACTCATTGTTAGGAAAAGGACACAGAGACATGTGCCGTGTTACTGTTTCATGGGCGTGATAGGGAGGAATGCCACTCGCTCTGACAGCTCACCACCTAGGAGGAGCACTGAGAGTCTCTCCCCTCCTCTCCTGCCGCTGGAGTCTCTCTCTTTCACTTCCTAACGTGTACACCCCGTCAATCCTCAAAATTCAGCCTCAGAAGCTCCGAGAAAGCCCCTTGGGGAACACTCTGCTTCTCCCTTTCACTGGACAGATCGACCAGCACAGGTGTGTGTGCAGACTGCCTGCCCTCCTATCCATGCAAGGTTAATTATTTAGAGGCTAATGATTTCATTTTAAAGTGGGAATTGAAACATGTTTCGCTAAAGCTTCCAAAGTGAGGGAGGAAGAGGGTAGGTCAATGGGGAAACATGATTGCCTGATGGTCTGGGTGCAGCCGTCTTCCTCAGGCTGTGTCTTTAACTGCAAGATGAACAGTATCACAAGTAACCTTAGGAGAACCACACCGGCTAGCCTGGATCCGCAGGTCTGTGTGGTGAAATTTAGGGAGGTGCCTAGTTGGCGCTCCAGCTGTAAGTGTTTGCCGGATGACTCGTAACTTCACCAGTGGAGTTAATCCCTTTGACTCTTAGGACTCTTTCTGCATTCTAGAGCCCTTGGAAATGAGAAATCCCTGAAAGGGGTCGTCCTCTGCTGTCAGCTAACCCTGAAGCTCAGGAGTGGAGCTGGGAGTAACGGGATGCCCGTGTACCCGGGGTCCTTCCTGGGTGTGTGTAACTCCGAGGCTAAGACAGTGAGACTGGCAGTTTTAGAAGGACCTCCAGGACCACGCCACCTGCTGGCAGGCGGAGTAAGGACCCTGCAAGGTGGACAGACATACCTCTTCTCTTATCATTTGAGGGTTTGAGAGAGGAGGCACCGGGAGTTTAGCCTGAGCCCTTCCCACAGGTCTAGAGGTGGGCAGAGAGAGGGATGGGCTTTGACCCTGGGCGGCCCCTCCCTCCGGGCCAAGCCCCTGGAGGAGGTTTAGTTTGTATCTTCAGAGGGGATGGGGTGCCCAGGCAGGTGACGGAAGACTTTATCTCCGAAGGACCCAGCATTAGAGAGCTTAACAGCCCCAGACCCCGCAGGCAGGGAGAGCTTCTGGGCATCCTTCCGTGGGGTCCCATCACCTCCCTGATGGAGGCAGACTGGGTACCAGGACCCTGCGGTGAAGCCGACTGGGGAGCAGCTTCCTCCAGCCTCTCCGAGCACAGAAGTCAGTGGCGAGGCTCAGACTTGGTGGCCGTGCTGTGTCTCTGCACAGGCTTGTGTACACGCAGCGGGGGACCCACGCAGGGGACCGGGGTGGGGAAGCACACAGGATGAAAATGCAGAGCAGACGCAAGTGGCGGTGGTGATGCTGGGGCAGCGCCAGCGGACAGTGTTTCTCCTGGAGTCTCCAGCCCTCGGCGGGCTGGCGTGGGCCCCAGAAACGGACAGTCCACGTGGAGGGGCAGCTACTCAGAGCTGCCCTGCCGGGGGCGGGCGGTGCCGTCAGGCGGGGGCTGCCTTCAGGGTGGAGTTGTAGCAGAGAAGTGGGGTCACCCCCTTGGAAGCTTTGAGAATGCGTATGAGGTGGGGTATGCGAACGGAATCAGGAAAAGGTAAGGAGTGTCAGCTTGGTGCAGCTGGGTGTTGGCAGGGCTCGCCTTGGAGTCGTGGGAGCGTTCCCAGTGGTCCCACAGGCCTTTGGAGGCTGCCTGTGCTGTGCTGAAGCCCGTATCAAGGGCCCTGGGGATGGCCGCAGAGGCCAGCATGGTTGAGGGCCCCCCGTACCCACCTCGTCTTTGCAGGGACCACAGAACTGCACGCACAGCAGGTGCTTTTCACCTGCTCACAAAACAGCCAGGTCACTGCACGCAGCAGCAAAGGCTTGACTGGGGGTGACGGGAGGAAGGAGCAGAGATTTTCCATCTTGATGGTTTTGTTCAAGGCCGTCCCAGAAGCAGCTGACGTTGGCTTCATTTAACCAAAGGGCGCGGCGAGTGACCCTCTACAACCCAGGGATCCTGAAATATTTAGAAGCTCTAATGTTTGGGTGGGAAGAGAACCTCTTTTGGATGAGAAGCTCAATTATTCAGGAAGGGAGAGCTCCCGTCTTCTGGGGCGTAGGCGGGTGCACCTTCCTGCTGGGTTGATGGGGTGCCAGGCGCGGGGGACCCTGCCTGGGACACTTGCCCTGCTCTGTGAGTGAGGCCTCTCCCGCAGTGCTGGGCTCCGGGGGACTTTTCTCGTGGCCAAACTCTTCGTTAAAGTGACACAACGGCCTATTTCTTCTGACAGCATCTCTGATTCAGCCTAGGGTATGGTTCGAGGTCGCATCTCTTGTAAACGCTTCTTCAGCTGCTGTCAAGGGCTGGCACCCGAGTTCTTGAATTTAGGCTGATGTGGGTCCTGCTAGAGCCTGCCGTCATCTGCACATGTCAACAAATGTGTATGCAGGTGTGGACCAGCTGGATCTCTCTCCTTCTCTGGGAAGCGTGGTTTTCAGCAGCGTCAGGCTGGGAAGACAGACGTTTCATCATCTCCGAAGTCCTGTGCAGGCTGCCGTCACACAGTGTTCCACCAGCGACCCACGGCCAGCACAGAGCACTGCAAAGCTCCGTCTAGCACAAGTGACCACGGGGAACAGGTGGAGAATCCGCTGCAGTTTACACGTCTCCTAAGGGAAGAACTTCAAGAAAGATGCGCTCAAGTAGGCGTTACGGTGGTCCAGATAAGGTTTGGTTCATTCATTCCCTTGATTAGCATTTATCCCCCTTTGTGCCAGGCATACGGGGAGAGAGAGAAATGTCTTCAAAGAGTCTGTGGTTGCATGGGGGGGGGGGCGGAGCTGTGGAAATCTGTCATTTAGAAACAGCATGGAAGTGCTAGGGGACATTGTTTTATTCATTTATCACTCACTCATCCGTTCACCCGTAGCAACTACAAAGAGTTTCACTCCGAGGAACTAGATGCCCTGAACTTGACATTCTAGTGGGGGAAACAACAATGTAAACCACCAGCAGTGGTAAATCACCAGTAGTGATTTCAAGCCAGAAGGACCCACTCACCAATGGAGAGAGGCACAGGGTGAGTAGTGACTTGCAGAAAGGAGGGGTTATTCGTTCCAACTGCTGAGGTCAAGTTCCCCTGGGTTGTCCCGTGGTTCGTGCTCACTGCATCTATTTTTGGAACGTGGCTCTACCCTCCAGGAAGGGTGAGGATGAGCACCGTCCTGCTGTGCCCCAGGGTCACCCAGCGTGTGTCTGCAGGGATGATCTGCTCTGTACTGGCTTTTCAGTCCCACTCCCGGGAGAAGAGAGACGAAGCTGCGTCTCCACCGCAGCTTGGCCTGATTCAGTCACTGCGTGAAAAGGTGGGAAGAAGGTCAAGCTCATGAGAACTGATACACTGCAGAGTCATTTAGTCCTGAAGTACCAGTTCTGGTTGCTGGCGAGTTGCTAAATCCAGGGACCTGAATTTAATTCCTCCAGAGCCACCGAGACCTCACTTCCAGGCCCACAGCAGGCTGCAGGGGTGCTAACATTTCTCAGGACTAAGGAGCAACCATCTTCCTCTGAGAGAGGACTCTGTATCAGCAGGAGTAGAACCACACCAGGCACCGAAGAAGGTTCTGCCTCCCAGCATCCTCCAACACAGTGAGAGATAAACGGGTGGAAGATGTGACAGGGCATTCACAATAGAACAGAAGCTTATCCCCCATAAATATGGAACGATGTTCAACTTCACTACCTAACAAAGAAATGCAAGTTATAAATCTATTTTATTTTGCTCATCTAATTGGTAGCAAGTTTTAAAAATGCACAAACTTGGCTGCTAAGGATGTAAGGAAAAGGCCGTTTTCATCTGCTGCTGCTCATGGAGATGGAAATTGGTGCGAACCTTCTGGAGGGTAACTGGGCAATTTGTGTATCAACAGCCTTAACATGTTCGTACACTTTGAGCCAGTAACTTTGCTTTCAGGATCTTATCCTAAGGTGAAAGTCAAATTTATGTACAAGATTTATGGTCAAGAATATTCATCTCAGCCAGTAGTGTAATAGAAAAGATATTAGAAGCTAACTAAAAATCCCACAATAGGGGGTTGGTTAAATAACTGATGGCCCAACTTAAGAATGGAAAATAAAGATGCAGACGTAGAAAATGGACTTGAGGACACGGGAAGGGGTAAGCGTAAGCTGAGACGAAGTGAGCGAGTGGCATGGACTTATATACACTACCAAATGTAAAATAGCTAGCTAGTGGGAAGCAGCTGCATAGCACAGGGAGATCAGCTCGGTGCTCTGTGACCACCTAGAGGGGTGGGATAGGGCGGGTGGGAGGGAGATGCAAGAGGGAGGAGATATGGGGATATATGTATACGTATAGTTGATTCACTTTGTTATACAGCAGAAACTAACACACCATTGTAAAGCAATTATACTCCAATAAAGATGTTAAAAAAAAAAAAAGGAAAACAGTTCATTCATTAAAAATGATTTTCTCCAAGAATATTTAAGGTGGGAAGATGTAGTATAAAAGCAGGGCACAAAATACTAGATGGAGTATTTCATTTTGTTAAAATTTTAATAATACAAGTGCAGAAAAAGTGATTAAAATAACAGTACTGATTTGACTACGGGACATTTTTTTCTTTAAATTTTTCTGTATTTGGTGTTATAAAGCATCATATATCCTCTCTGAGTCTCAGTTTATGTTCTGTGAAGTGGGACTCATCACATCTACACTGCAGTGCACGCGGGCAGAGCAGCACAATATTTGAAAATGCCCTTGACAGTGACCAGCCCATTGTAATACTCCATGAACGGTTATAATATCATTGCCAGTGACACACCCATAATCCAGATATATTAACGATTACTAAGGTTTTTATCTCCCTCCACTTTTACTAAGACAACAAAAGGATTAATTGAAGACTCTAAGTCATTTTTACTGAGGTTCTTAATACTCACCTTCCTCACAAGGGTGGACAAAACTCTCAGCTTTTTGTATTGAGTGCAAATGTCTCTATTCTCGCCCATTTCAGAGACCTCCTCACTCAAAATCTAGATTTTGTCGATCTTTAGTACCCTGTCTCTCATCTTATCTCAGATTATTCTGTGGTAAGATGGTGCAAACTATGTATTTACTAACTGGAGAGAATTCAAGTCCCTGGAGCTGTTGTAGCTCAAACTTCTGTTTTAAGTGGAGTCATTTTCTGTGCTTTCCTTTCGTGCTGTCTGCAGAATGGCTGCTTCTGTCCTCCTTGAGATCCAGGTGTACAGCGCTCTCCTTTTTCTCATTCTGGGGTCTCTCTGATTGTGGCATCTCTGAGGCCCATGTTCTGTTGAGGCTAGATTTGATACCTGGGGGGAAAAGCAACTTCCAGATGGGTCAGCCTAGAAAAGGATCCCCCATCGTGTAGAAATTTAAAAACAGGCAAAATACCTGTCCTATCAGACACTGTGATTTGCCCCCGTCTGACGCAGCCCAGAGCTTTGTCATTTAATTCACACCTATCTACTGTGAAGGCCCAGCCAACAGGATCATTCTGGAGCCCTGAGTGGGTGCCCAGAATGGATGGGAGGGCTGAGGTAGCCAGAACTCTGCCTTTTCTATGGACAGGTGTTAGGGCATCTTCTTTTCAAAGTGGCACATTCCCAACCCATCCAACTCATGTAGAGGAAAAAAACCACTGTCACCAGCCAAAGTGATTAGAAAAACGCGGGGCTGCAGAGGAAGAGCAATCTCGTGGGGACTCTTGTATTATACATCCACGTGCAAGTATGAGCTCCAGATTTGGTAAGACGTGCAGTCTGATCAAAAGTCATGCAATTAATGATTTCTTTCAAAAATCAAAGAACTCTTTGATTCTTCATTTTAATGTAACTTTGACCTCTTTTCATGAAAGAGGCCTTGACTAAGCTAAACATGCTCTCTCTCCCTGCCTGCAACGTATCAGAAAGCATCTTCAGTTACTTTCACAGGCAGTGGAGGACTCCTTACTTTTTCTCTGATGACAAGAACTCCCTTTGAGCCTGGGCCAGAGGTGAGCACGATTCTGACTCTGGAAAGATGTAGAAAAATGAAGTTCCTTTTGCCAGAGGTTATGGGTGAGCATTGCTGATGTATGACTGTTAGCAGTCTTGCCCTCCTTCCACCTACTCCTCCTTTTCTGCATGGTGGACTCTCCTTTAGTTTTGGGGCACTGTATTGGCGAAAAAAGGAAGGGGAGGCTAGAGGTAAGTAGGCTAGTGGCGGGGATTTTGTGCAAGAATATTTGAAGAAGGAAGTGTGGGAGCAAGTGCTGTGGTAAGAAGGGAAAGGGAGAATTAAAAAAAAAATCTGTGATCCATAAATCCCCTTCAAAAACTCTAAGCAAAGTACTTAAATTATTTTACAATTACTTTTTGGTTACTACTCTGTAGTATAAAAAAAAATAAGTTCACTTTTTCTCGTATCCTCTTGTTAACAGCATCATTTTAAAGGCATGCGTCTTAATGGCTGTATCGTGTACCATCCTTTATTCAACCAGCTCCCTTTATTGGACAGTTAATCCAGTTATTTTGTTGTTTATAAATATATATATATGATGGATATTTTGTTTGTAATTCTGATTATGTCATTTTGTCAGTCAGGATAATTGATGGTAGCTGTACTAACAAACAACCTAAAATCTCAGTGGCTTAGCAGGTGTTGACTGAAAAAAATGCACAACTAAAAGTTGAGAATCATTTTTTTTTTGGCGGACTTGCTGAGGACTTAAGCCCGGGAGGCAGTGTCAGATCACTCTGAGAGATTGCACTGCAGAGGGAAGGGAGGAACAAGGACATATAAGAGTTTTGCAAAAACAAAACAACAAAACAAAACAAAACCCCCCCAAACAACCAGGTACTCGGAACATCAACAGATTACTGTTAATTAAAGAAAAACCAAACATCTCAAGTTAATGAATTTAGCATTTTTCTATGTACGGGAAGAGGCAGGAGTCTGGGCTCGTGGGAATCATTCCTCTGATGTGCGTTTTAACTATCTACAGCCAGCATCCTGCTTTTCTCCAGCCAGAACCCCCACCGGGTGCACCATCGGGGATGGCTGCCAGGGCTAATGATGGCTGCAACACTCTTTGTTGACTGACAGGGCAGGCGACATTCTTCATCTATACAGGTTAAAGTTTTATTTTTTGCTCGATTTACTGGCTAGGGTTGGAGTGGGGGACTCTGTTCTTTGCAGATGTGAAGGACTCGGGGTCCTTCCATATTGTGGTGTCACCTTCCTCAGGTCCTCAGAGCCCCACGCTGGAAGAAGGGAGCTTGCAGAAGGCACTCACGCTCTTCGCCTCTTCTGCCCAGAGAGGACAGAGCCACTTCTGCGCATGGTGCACTGGTCGGGGCTCGTCACAGGGCCCCACCCAGAGGCAAGGGGGCTGTAGAAGGGAATCTGGATGCAGCAAAGAGAAAGGGCCAATGGGTATTGATTAACAGCTAGCCAAGGTCCTACCTACCTACCTACCAATTCACTCTCAGGTCTTTAGAATACAAAGGGTTACATTCCTACAATCCTCCTCTAATTCTAGGCGATTCTCCATTCGTATTCTCTTTTGCTTATAGCAACCTAGAGCTGGGTCTTCCCAGGCTCTTCTTTCTAGCCCTACAGGCTGTGGTCTCCTCGGAAGGTTTGGTGGGGTGCAGGCACCATCTGGGAGAAGGAGTCTTGGAGCTCACTTGCCCGCGTTGCCCAGGACCCCAATTCCTTCCACCTCTCGGTTGCTGCTTTATTTTCCCAGGGACAGAGCCAAGCTGTAATTGACTCCCTGGATATTTCAAAGTCCCTGATCCTGGGACTGAAGGATGACTCCCTGCTGTTGTGAAAGGTTACCAGATTATCAGGACCTCTGATTGGGAGGGACAGTGGGAAGGGGCGGGGGCGGTGTCAGGGGAAAGGCACTGACATTTCAAACTCAACTGGCGACTCCAGCCCTTGTTATGGCTTTAGTAACTTCACAGCTGATCCCTGTGATTGAGCATCAGGACCATTAAATGCTAGTTGAGTTGAAAAGCTTCTCCCTCATAGGCTTAAACTCTCAGGCAGTAAAAGGCTTCTGGCCATGTCTGGAGTTGCTGCTGCGGACAATGTGGTGGGCTGCCTCTGTCTACACTTACTGCTGTTCCTCTCCCCGGCTTGACGGGGTAGGGTTGCTGTACATACACAGACTTTAAAATTATTTTTAAATTATTATTATTTTTTTAAAATTGAAGAATGGTTGATTTACATTGTTGGTGGTTTCAGGTGTACAGCAAAGTGATTCAGTTATGCATACACACATACATACGTATACATGCATACATACATATATTCTTTCCCAGATTCTTTTTCATTATAGTTTATTACAAGATATTGAATATAGTTCCCTGTGCTGTACAGTAGGGCCCTGTTGTTCATATATTTTACATATATCATATATCTGTGTGTCTCTGTTAATCCCGAACTCCTAATTTATCCCTCCCCTCACCCTTTCCCCTTCGGTAACCGTAATTTTGTTTTCTGTGTCTGTGGGTCTATTTCTCAAACAGACTTTTTTTTTTTTTTTTTAAGCAGATTGCACATTGCTGTGGCTGGATCAATACTCTGGAGTGAGCTGTTTGCCCTCAAAACTGCTGGGGCCGCAGCCATGGAGCTGCAGGATCCCAACGGGGGATCCTGACGTCCATCTGCTCTGTTTTTTTCAGATACGCTGAATCGACAGCCCTGAGTTTTGAAGTTCTCCTGGAGGGGACTTGAGGGGATTTCTCCAGGATCGATGGAACTCCTTTTGTGGTGCTTCAGTGCTTCCATCCCGAAGCGCTCATTTCCCTATGCCCTCCCCCACCCCACTCTTTCCTTTACCCTCTCTCCTCCCACCCCCAGTTCCCAGAAGAAGATCTAGGAATCAGGTCCAAACATAAGATCTTTGGAGAATCCTTGTGTGCGTGTTTTTTAAATTTTTATTGGAGTCTAGTTGATTTACAATGTTGTGTTAGTTCCAGGTGTACAGCAAAGTGAATCAGTTATACAAATGCATATAATCCACTCTTTTTTAGATTATTTTCCTGTACAGGTCATTACAGAGTACTGAGTAGAGTTCCCTGTGCTATACAGTAGGTCCTGATTAGCTCTCTATTTTATAGGTAGTGTTGTGTATATGTCAATCCCAATCTCCCAACTCATCCCTCTCCCCTCCCCACTTTCCCCCCCTGGTAACCATAAGTTTGTTTTCTACATCTGTGACTCTATTTCGAATCGTTGTGTTTTATTCTAGTCCTGAAACTAGATAAAGCCTAGTCATCAATAAACAGGTGAGGAAGTAGAGCCAGGCATCGGTTGAGTATTGATGTTTCTGGCACAAGCTGTCTCTCCGCTCATCACCCCACACCTTTATCAGCCATCATCATGCTGTCCGTCACCTCCTCCTCTCTGAAGAAGGCCCGGGCCATCTTTTGAAAATACAAAGCCCAGCACTGAGACCCTCCCAACTGAGAGAGCAGGAAGTTCCAGGACTGCTGAGGTGCTCCCTGAACCCCACTCAGGGGACCTGTGTTGTTCCCTCCTGGGTGTATTGTGTGGACCCCTAAAATTCCTCCAAACCTCTGCCTCTGGGCTTCCAGATTGCCCCTGAAAGAAATGAACAATAATCGTAATACCCACCACATACTGACTGCTGGTATCTCAAGGGCTGCCTTGCCATTGGACATTTGTTGAGCTCCTAACTGTTTGCCAGACAGTGGGTACATGCTTTATGTGTGTTTAGTCCTTCTGACAACACTGTGAGTTAGGACCTGTTAATATGTCTATTTTGCTGAAATGGAAACTGAGGTTCAGAGTGGTTAAATCACAAGGAAAAGTCCATGTTTTTACCCCCTACACTAATATATATGTATATTTGTGTATATATATAATATGTATGTATATGTTGACTGAAAAAAAAGCATAACCTCAAAGTTGAGAAATGTGTTTTATTTGGTGGGCAAAACTGAGGACTTAAGCCTGGGACACAGCCTCTCAGCTCACTCTGAGGGACTGAACCAAAAAGGAGAGGGAGAAGCCATCAACTTTAGGAGTTTTTGCAACAAAGACCAGGTAGTCGGAACATCGAAAGATTACTGTTAATTAAAGAAAACCAGACATCTCGAGTTAATGAATTTTTAGTGTTTTTCTATGTATGGGAAGATGCAGAAGTCTGGGCTCACAAAAATCATTCCTTTGATGTGCATCTCAGCTATGTGGGCCCGTATCCTGGGTTCTCATCCTGAGTTCCCTCGGGGTTCACCATCAGGGGAGGCTGTAGCAGTTGACTGCTAGATGGAGGGCATCCTGTTTCCATCCTGAGTCTCCTCAGGGTGCACCATCTGGGTGGCTGTAATGTGATGGCTTGATGGTTGCAACATCCTTTGTTTACTGATACGGCAGGCAACATTTTTTTCATTGACATCTATATATATACAATATCCACTGTTCATGTTACATATATTATCTATTTTATGTACTACGTATTTTTTATAATCTTTGCAAGAAACCTTGCAAGGTAGGTGTTATTCTTTACATTTTGTGAAAAAGAAATTAAAGCCTCTAACAGGCTGAGAAATTCATCGCGTCACTACATCACAACTAACAAGTCAGTGAACAAGATTTTGAATCCTTTTACGAAAAAAAAAAACAAACTATGTTCTTTCCATGCTCCGAAATATATTTTGGTCAAGTGACTTAAGAAACTCCCTCAAGCTTGTCACTAAAGCAGAAAATAAGACAACAGTGCTTTACTGGAAATTATCAAAAGTCAGGATCAAACAGGAATAATGAAAAGGAGCCTGAGGTTTCGGGTGATAAACCCACTGGCTAAATCGGCCCCTGGAAACAGACCCACTTTTTAGAAACCCCTCTGGTCCAGTGGAGAAGCATATCCTAGGCCCCCGGTGCCTTTCAGAAAAGAGAACAGAGGACGATTTTGCAAACTGGTTGTTAACTGGAAGTGAAAAATTCTTTCCTGAGCATTGTCTTGCCTTAAAAAGAAAACCTGTGAAGCGAAACTACTTCATTACTCCCCTTTGGATGTAAAGTTTGCCATGTTTTAAATTTTGGTTAGGCATCCTTTGAACCAGAAAGAAGACTGGCTTTTAGAAAACAGACAATGGTATAAATTGGGTTGTATACGAAAACAGGCTTTGTGAGTAAAAAAAGATACACCGATAGAGTGTGTTACTATAAGCTTGGCTTTAAGAGAAAGGTTGGTAAGGGAGCCATTTTATTTAAATGAAGAGGAAGTTTCAGGCAGTAGTCAGCAGCTGGTAATCCCTAATTTGTGGGCTAATGTTGAAGCAAGCTAATAAAATGACCTCAGGGAAAGACCAGGGTAGTGTTTTATAGAATTCTGGAGCTGGAGGGAACCTGCAGAGCATCCAGTCCAATGATCTCATTATAAAAATGCAGGAACTGAGGCCAGCAGAGGAGGGGCGATCTCCCTACAGTCACAGGGATATAGTTGTTATGCAGAAAACTCATTTAAATATTATTTTTTTGAATATGTAGTTGTGTGGATGAGAAGCAGAATAGGTAACATTTACTTTTCTGGTCTCTGGCCATATCTCCCTAATACTATTTGCCTTTTAAATGCTCTTTTCTCCCTTCAAGATTGCATCAAAGAAAAGAACAAAGGCAAGGGCTTTAAACATTATTTATTTTTTAAAACAATAGTGTATATTATAGATTCAGAAAGTGGTCTCCCTCTCACTCCTGGCTCAAGCCATGCAGGTCCCCTCCCTCGGGCTCACTGCCAACAGGTCTCCATGTGCCCCCCAGAGCATCCCATATGTGGACAGGACCATACATAACTACACACTTCTCTGCTATTTGTAGCGTCCCTCATCCTACTTTTATTATTTTGCAACATCCCTTGGGGGCTGCTAACACATCAGGTCCCATCCAGTCGCCTCTTTCTCTTTAAGTGGCTGCATCGTCTTTCATTGTCTGGAGGTACGAGAATTTATTTAGCACATTTGGGTCACGTCCTCTCTTTTGCTATTTCAAATAATACTGTGATAAATATCTTTGTACATACATCATTTCACACCTAAGGGGATCTATCTGGGGTATAAATCCTTAGAAATGAAATTGTGAGGACAAAGAGGATGTGTCTTACATGTTGTTACATTTCTAGAGCATTACAAAGACTGGGGTACCTGTTTCTAGCCCCCGTGGCCAACACCCTATCAAACGTTTTTCACTTTTAGGCTAGGTGCGATTATGGTAGATGAAAAATAGCTGGTTGTATTTTTCATTTCTATTCAGACTCAGTTGTATTGAACATCCTTATGTTTAAGAGGCTTTGCAGAACTATTCTGTTTTTCTCTTTTGCTCATTTTCCTACCAGTTACTGGTCTTTTCTCTTATTGATTTACAAGAGATCTCTATATATTAAGGCAATTCATTGTTTCTCTGTACCACTATTCACAAATTTTACTTCCATTTTGTTACCTGCCTTCTGATCTTGTTTACTGGGTGCCTCTCGCCTCCCCTGTTCCCCTCTCCCTCCACCCCCGTTGGCAGTTCAGAAGCTTTTTTATTGTTGTGAACAAATGTGTGGACCTTTCTCTTCGTGTTTGGATTTTGTTATCATTCTTAGTGAGGCTCTCGCCATTAAAATCTGTCATACAACATCTCCTCACAGTATACTCGACTACTTTTAGTATTCCCATTATTACATTTAAATTTTTGATTCATCTGAAGTTTCTTTCATGTAAAATATGCACTCAAGATTATACTTTATTTTTTTCAGATAGTAGCCGAGATACCCTAGTACCATGTATAAAATAAGCCATGTTTACTGCATTGATTTGAAATGCTACCTTTATAACATAAATTCGAATCTACTTCGGGACTTCTATTTAGAGCCATTAATTATTCTGTATAGTCAAGAAACAGTACAACATTCTCTTAATTCTTATAGCTTACAATATATTTTAATAGTAGTTTTTCTTGTTTCCTGAGGTAAGATTGTATTTCTATAAACTTCCCTCTCAGAACTGCTTTTGCTGTGTCCCACAGGTTTTGGGTCATCGTGTTTTGTTGTCATTTGTCTCCAGGTATTTTTTGATTTCCTCTTCGATTTCTTCCGTGATCCATTGGTGGGGCTCAACTTTTCTTTTTCTTTTTCTTTCTTTAGTTATTGGCAGTACCATGCGGCACGTGGGATCTTAGTTCCCCAACCAGGGATCGAAACCGAACCCGTGCCCATTGCAATGGAAGCTGGAGTCTTAACCACTGGACCTCCAGGGAAGTCTGGAATCTGGGGGAGAGAATGGACACATGTACCTGTGCGGCTGAGTCACTTTGCTGTGCACCTGAAAGTATCAGAACATTGTTAATTGGCTCTACGCCAGCATAAAATAAAAAGTTTAAAATAAAAAAAAATTAAACAAAATGTTTTAAAGCAGATAAGTCCTCAAAAAAAAAAAAAACCACACAACAACGAACAAAATAAAAAGCACCCCACTCTCGCTCTTCCTTCCTGTTGGTTTTTGTTGTACAGAATGGAGCCTGTTTGTTTACTTGCCTCTCTCCTTCCAACAGTCCTGTAGGTTTTATGCACATTATTTTACAGATTAACTTAGGGAGAATTGATATCTTTGTGATACTACATATTTCTGCTCAAGAACATGGCATGCCTTTTGTTCATTAAATGGTTCATTTGCGTCCCTTAATGCATTTAAAAATTTTAATCACATACAGGTTACACATTTTTTTTTTTTTTTTTTTTTTTTTTGTGGTACGCGGGCCTCTCACTGTTGTGGCCTCTCCCGTCGCGGAGCACAGGCTCCGGACGCGCAGGCTCAGCGGCCACGGCTCACGGGCCCAGCCGCTCCGCGGCATGTGGGACTTTCCCGGACCGGGGCACGAACCCGTGTCCCCTGCATCGGCAGGCGGACTCTCAACCACTGCGCCACCAGGGAAGCCCCAGGTTACACATTTTTAATGTAAATTCCCAAGTATTTTAACTTTACTCTTACTATATTTTCATTATATCTTCCAACTAATTTTTAATTATACAAAAATTATTTAGCTTGGTATATTAATTATATACCAGACATCTTTATGCATTTAAAATTTTGTAGTACTTGTAACTTTATTTTCTAAGCATATGATTATATATCACACACACATAATAATAGTTGTACTTCCTTTCCCTCAAAATTCATACTTGTTTCTTTCATATAGTTGTATAAGCTAGTGTCTCCAGAACAACGTTAAATAAAAGTGGTTCCCGTAGATACACTTATTTTGTTTTTTACTTTAATGGAAATGCTTGTTGTACATTGAGCCTCACACTAGCCTTTGTGCCAATATCTATATATGGATACACACAAGTATGTACATAAAGTTTCATATTTGGGAGAATAAAATCAGGTCAGATTAAAATAACTTTGATAATTGTTTAAAGTGCCAAACTGTATTTATTGTTTTATTTCTTTAATACATTGTTCCTGAACGCTGTCTTTTGAATTGTTTTAAAAGATTAACGTATTTTTTTTACTGCTATTCTTTAAAAAAAGGGAAATTACTATTATCTTTGGCCTGCAAAATTCCTTTCAAGCAATCATTTTAAGAGGAGCTATTTTATAATTCGTAAGGAAGGAACCATAATTTACTTTGTAGCGGTGTACTTCAATCAAGGAGAATTTACCTAAAATGTAGTAAACAGTCCAGCACACTTCTATTAATACATTATCAAGAAGTCATGCATTGTTCTCCTGTGACAGGCTGAAATTACATGTATTGAGAACTGCTTTGTGTCCAGCACTCTGCTGATGAATTCAGATACATTAGCTCATGTAATAATCCTCCTAACATTGTTTTAAGATAGGAATTGATACACCTCTTAAAGTTATGGGAACTAAACCTCAGGCAAGGTTGCTTGCTCTGATAGAAAAGGGCATAGCTGAGAATCGACACCAGATCCGCTGATTGCTAATTCAGCTCTTGCCAGGTTAAAAACAACATGCCAAATATCGGTCAACTAGTTATATCTTTTTTTTCAACCTGCTCTGAGAGTGGCCATTATGTCAGACCAGCAGATGTGTCATTCCTTCTATAAGCATTTATTGAGCACCTACTTTCTTGCACAGAGATCTCCTGGTGGATGAGGTGCTCTGTCATCCTGCATGTCTACTCACGTGGAAAAGGGGAAGGTTGTAGGGCTTGGGAGGGCCAGTCACACCAGGCTTCAGAGAAGGAGGTCACTCAAGAGGAAGTATGCAGACCTGGGATTCTGGAGGGTGCTTCAAAGGTGGAAGATGCAGTTGGAGGCCATGAAAGGGAGGGATACAGCAGACTGCAAAACATGGTGCAGGCATCATGTATCATAATGTACAAATAGTAGGGATTTTGTCCTATTATATTTAAAAAAAGTTCTAATATTAAAAATTAGTGAATTTAATGGTGATGACAGCAAGAAGAAAAAGAAGAGGCTGAAGAAAAAGCATCTGTTAGAAGCTAGAGATTGGCTTAGAGTCATAACTGATAGCTAAACTAAAATATGAGGAAAGGAAATGAAGATAATTTCCAGAAGCCACACACAAATACAACTTGGAAGGTATAAGATATTGGGATGCCGTACATTCCATTTCTCCACCTTCAGGAAGAATTACACTCACACTATTCCAATAAGATAAAAGAGCATGACTATAGACTGAATTGTGTCTCCCTAAAATTTATATGTTGAAGTCCGAATTTCCAATGTGACTGTAGGTGATAGGGCCTTTTTGGAAGTAATGAAGGCGAAATGAAGTCATGGGGTGGGGCCCTGATCTGATAGGATTCGTGCCCTTATAAAAGAGACAGCAGACAGCTCTGTCTCTTCGCCACAGGAGGACACAGTGAGTAGATGGCCATCTGCAAATGAGGAAGAGAACCTCCCCAGAACTCGATCCTGCCAGAACTTGATCTGAGACTTCTAGCCTCCAGAATTGTGACATAATGAATGACTGTTTTTAAGCCACCCAGTCTATGGTATTTTCTTTCAGCAGTCCAAGCTGACTAATACAAACACATTCTATTTTAGGATAGTTCCCTAAAACTCCAACTCCTCACTAACCCTTCTTAGCATCAATGGCCTTGACACCGATCAGATAAAAATAAAGTAAAAGGTTAGCAATGACATGAGGGGGTCCTTCCAGGATGACCTAAGAAAGTCTTTTACCCAGAGGTGATTTTAGGCAGCGTTAGGAGCTCCTCCAAACCTGGTGAAGAGATCTGAGGAAATAAATTGGAAAAGTTGGAAGTAGCTTTATGTGTGTTGTCGCCTGTGTGCACAGGAACTTACAAAGATGTGATGGTTAGGAGGCGTTCCTAATCTTTAAATGTAAAGTTAAGAAAGAAAATCATTTCCCCCTATAAACATACAATGCGTTACTCCAGGAAATGAAAGTTCATGTTAAATGAGCCAAAGATTTAAGCCAGTGATACAATTCACTCACCCCCTCATTCATTCTTCAACCCATATTCATGGAGCCCTGGTGGGTACCAGGTGCTGTGCTCTTAGAGTCCCCATCTCCCATCATTGGTACGTATTGAGCAGTAAACACTCTTTTTGTTGATCTTGGTTTTTAAAATGTTCTATTGGTCAGGGCTCTTTGATACACTTCTCTTGATGACGACCTCCCGCCCCCCACCTCTCAAGACCTTTAGTATCAGGGTGAAGAGTTCAGTAGAATTTTCGCAGTTTTGGAGAAGCTCTGCATGTACTTCATAACCTCAGGAAATATTTTCTTAATCAGTCAAGATGGAGAATCCCAGCTGGGCCTTTCTGCGAAGCTGACTATTAGCTTTATGAAAACATCCACTTACAAATCTGCCACATTTGTGCTCTTATTCTCACAGACCAGGTCATTGCACTGCGACCGTTCCAAGGGCAAAAGGACCATATTTCCTTAGCCAAATGCTGCTCCCAATGGAGTCAAGAGGGAAGGACCAAGAAAAGAGCACCAGTTCATAGAAGCTGTAGATCTCAGAAGCCCAGCAGTGCCTTGAAAGTTGGCAAAAAAAGATTAAAGGCCACTCCTAGTCACAGCAGTGATATTGCTGCAGATACATTGGCGTATTTAACCTCTTCCAGCCCTTCAATATCCTGGGCTACGGAGATTGTCTTAAGGAGCTTGTGTCGATTTCCAAGCTTTCCTCTGGAAGCTTAGCCCTTCTTAAGTGTTCTTTAATAGCTAAAAAAGCAGAGCTGGATTCTGAAACTCCATCACTCAGACATTTTGTATCAATAAAACTGATGTTAAGAAGATTTAAGCTGAAATGTTGGCTCCATCATTCTTTCCTTCCTCTCTGTCACCCAGCCCCCTCAGACATTCATGCTACAGGCTTCAAAATGGGACTGATGTTAATGAATTTCAGCACCAAGGAGTCGTTTGCTGAGGTTACCTGAGAATAACTCCCAAACCAACTCCTGCGAAAAATCAAGACAGTGTTGCATAGACCCACCTGCTGTTCCTTTATGTCACTCTGCACTCCCTGAAATCCTTTAACACTGAACATCTGCTCTTCTTGTCTTCTCTAGACAACCTAGGCAAAGGGGTGGGATTTTATTTATTCCATTTGGTTAGACTTTCATAGCTCCTTTGCTTGAAATGGCTCAATGGTCAGTATAGTTTAACTTACAAGAGGAAAATGACAGTTTTTTGAATATTTATCAAGAGGGTCTAATATTGAAAATTGACAAAGAAAACAGGAGTCATAAGAAAAGGAAAGAGAGAGAGAGAAAGAGGAGGGAGGGGAAAGGAGGAGGGGATCAGAAAAGATAAGTCACTGGAATTTAGAAATCAGAAAAAGGTCTGAGGGAACATGGCAGCCGCTCCTTCAGGGAGATGTTCATTTAAACCATTTCAACAAGAGGAGAGGGTCTTCCTGTTTCTTAAGATCCCTGGAAGAGCTGCACCATCTCCAGTCCATATGCCAAGACTGTCGCTTCATCTGTCCCACGCCTTCTGCCCTGGTCTCTGCGGGAATCGACAATGACTGGTCATGCCCTACTCTTCCCACGTGCAAAGGGATTTTGTTTAAAATAGACCTGATTGTCATATAATCATGAAATGAAGTTTAAAAAGAAGTATCTGCTTCCATTAATAAGCCAGTGGTAAATAGAACCATCTCTCATGGAGGAGAAAGGAGACAATTTTGGTGGGGACTAGTGGCTAGCAGGACCCTGAGGGTATCTTATTGGCTCCCCTTTGAAAAGAGCTGTCCAGAGCCTTTGTCAAGACAGAGGATAAAAGGCTCAGAGGTCTACCAGCAGACCAATGGGGGTCCTGGTGTGGAGAAACCAAGGGAAGTTGGTATTTTGGGAGTTGTTACAAAGGAAATGAACACCCATCTTCTGGAGAGTAGCTCAGAATAGATGTCCAGGTGATGGGGAGAAACCCTCCAGCAGTCTGAGCATGAGGGGATTTAAGAGTCTTTATTTAAGTCTAGAGAACACTGGACACTTAGTTAACCAAAGCCCACAATTGTTATGTGTAATTAATTTCTACTTGCATTTTTTATCTCAGACTTTTACATACACAGCTTATTAAGGTGACTTCTAAGACAGAAGGAGAAGATGACTAGTGTACAGTAACCCTTGGAGAATAAGTTTCCCTTGGGAGCTGCCTTTTATAGGCACGTGATGCTCTCCTAAGAGAGTGTACTGATGAACGTAATTCCTTAACAATTTTGGGGGATTGCTATACCAGCTCTTTACTTCTGTTTCATTGCAAGGGAAACTGCTGGTTATGTCACAGCAATTGGAAAGGTGTGCAGCCCAAGTCCAGCCTGAAGACATTCTTAGTACCAGCCAATCCCAAACATAGAATGCAGAGGATTGCGCAAAAACACTAACTTGCTTTTTCCATCAGACACCTTTCAGTGCTAGCAGTGACCATGTTGGATGAGAGTCCAGGAGTTCCATCCCTCGTCTCCCTCTTCAACTCCAGCTCTCCACAGTTTTTCTACCCCTGCCTTGCCCCCAGGATTTTCTCTTCATTTCAAAGGAGGCAAATATGCTTGATAGAAAGTACTCCCTTCAAATATGTCTTCATGCCAGACCAGTGTTTCCTTGCTAATGTTTACCACTTTTTCTTGGAAACTTAAATGCATACTTATGCTAAAAGAAACCTCTCTGGCCTTACCCAGGCTCCCTTCTTGCTGCAGGAAGAACAAGGGAGTAGAAGGAGGGAAAATCCGGTCCTGATGTCAGTGTGATGCTTTCAGCTCTTGGCTTTCCACTGATGCTAAGTGTGATATGCATTTGGATGGCCAATGAGGCCGAGATGGGATGCTACACTCTCCCCTGAACATTTTGAACAGGTCGGGATGACCCTTGCGCTAGATGTTACCAGATGTCCATTTCTTCCAGCCGTGAAAGAAGTTGATCTGTCCATGTTGTCATCAACTGTTCATTGTTGGGATTTCTAAGTGTTTGGCCTGCACTGTCCTAACTGCTGTGGGTATCACTGTGGATTTGGGGGTGACATGGGCGTGGTGTTAAGGCTACCAAATAAACGTAACATGGAGTAGCAGATATGAAAATGGGCATATGGAAACAATAATGAAAATACAAACAAGAATGTAACTAATTTTAACTTGTGTGGTGCAAGGTAAAATTGAAGCGTCCTGGCAGACGGGTGAAGTGACGGAAGGAGAGATGCGTCTGGACCTTGGAGGACGGCTGAGATCTCACAGGAGAAGGCAGGTGCGAGGGAGACACGGGGGCAGCCACCGGGAGGCCAGGAGGCTGGAGTGAGCATGCTGAGAGAGGCTGTGATGGGATCGTGGTCTGTGAGGATGAGGGTGGAGGAAGTTACCCAGGTGGGACGGGGCCAGGTTTCACCTGACTCTGAAAGCCAGGCAGAAGGCAGACTAGAAACTTGAGCCTTGTGTTTCTCAAACCCCACGCTACTCATAAATATGCAGCATCTTCCTGGAAACTCAGTGTTATACAAATATTTGGGGCAACTCATTCTTTAACTCATGTACTGAAACAAACGTTTTGGAGTAGAATACAAAATTGGCGTGACTTTCGTAATAAAATATGTATTTTTGAAGACATTTTGGTTTATGGCAGGTCCCTTGCATGACACTGTCACACCCCCAGGGACTCTTCTCCATATGGAGTGTATCACGGGACAGTTTGAGAATTTCCTTAAGCAATAGGAAATGAAACCTCACTGCCCAAGGCTTTGCTCTGTGCCTGGAGCATCTTTTCTGCCCCTGTGAGCATCTTCTGGTCCCACTCCAAGAGCTGATCTGACATCTGGGCTAATAGAGCAGAGTGACTGCGTGTCCCACGAATATTCGCCAATTCCAAGACGTGGTCCCTTAATATCAAGTGCTAGGACATCTGTACGGTCCTTTGTAGGTTGATTTGCCATCATACTCTCCACAGCCCTAGAAATAATAATACCCTGATTTACAAATGAGGGAATGATGTGCGGCAGGTTTTGTAAACAAGTTGGATGGGTACTTTCGAGAAGACTGTATGTCAGGACATGGGTCCTGGCAGGCAGGGGGCCCCGTAGTCATATTCACGTGTGCAGCCCTTTGATCTGGAAGGTGTCTTCTGTCACGGTCATCCGCCAGCTTTGTGGAAGGCAGCCGCCCTTCCTCATTCAGTTCTCCAGCATCTGTCAACTTGTGCATTTCTGGACAAGAATTAATGACAGCTTTCAGCCCCATGTTTCTTATGAAGAATGTAACTGAAGCAAACAGAATTTAGGTGGGCAATTTAGTCTTGCAGATTGCTGTCTGTCCATCTGTCTGTTTCTGTCTCTTTCTCTCCCTCTTTCACGTTATTGACAATATCATCATGATCTGAAACCCCCAGAATCACCTGCTTTTATTTAGCAGCGTATTTTAAATAGTAAAATACTGTCTTCAAAGCTCAGGAAGCCCTGTCTATTTTAATACCAACTTTCTGAAGGCTCACTGGTAATTAATGAAATCATTAAGAATGGTTCACAGTGACTGACACCTTCCTGGCAACCACAATCTCCTCTTATACTTAGAGGAAATGTCACTGGCTCCACAGGTTTGATTTGGGGAATGGAGTGGGTGGGTGTTGGGGGCAGGAATCAGATTACATCAAGTTTCACAACAGCCATCAGCCAGCACGGGAAAGCTGTGAGTATGTTCCTCCAAGTTTCTCTACTTCGGAAGCTGTCCCTTCATCCATCCAATGCTGGTTTTCAGAAATATTGCTAATATCGTGTTTTCCAAGACAGTATCGTGTGGCTCAACTCAATCAGCAAAGATGTAAGGTTGAAAGTCACCCTCTCTTTTTTCTGTTGTTGTTGTTTCTCCCATTTTCACACATTTCCTTTTTTCTTGGCATTGCCTAGATTTATTCTCCTCTTCTCCCTTTTAGGAACAGAATTTGGCATAAATAAATGATAACTGACAAAATGGTATAAGCAGGAGGGCAAACACAGGGTTTCTCCAGCCTCCGCTGCGGGTCAGGGTAATTTGTTGTAGCAGGTGGTTACCCACAAGAAGGACAGGGAGCTCCAACGGCTGCTGTTTAATTTGTATTTTAATAAAGCAACCCACAGCCTTCCATTAATTGCTGAAAATGGAACGTGAACCCCCTCCAAAGCCTTTCAGGTCAGTATTGCACTGAAATTGTTAAGTCGAAATGGACCACTTTAGCCAGGGCACTGCCCACAAGATGGAATTCGGTACATTTCATGCCTCAATGCACTTAAATGGTATGGAGCTGATACTTAATACAAATGCAAGCACCAGGGGAATCCGCATACTTAATCTGCGTTCTCCAACTCTCAGAATTAAGCAGTTGATCTACGGGACACAAAGGGATCATCCTTCTCTCAAAGAGAATATTTTATGACCAGGCAGTTTATTTATTTATTTGAATTTTATTTATTTATTTTTTATACATCTGCTTCTTATTAGTTATCTATTTTATACATACTAGTGTATATATGTCAATCCCAATCTCCCAATTCATCCCACCACCACCAGGCAGTTTAAAAGGCACTGACATAAACAACTGTTTACAGCTCTCTCTCTCTCTCTCTCTCTCTCTCATCTTCAAAAGGCAAAAAGTACATGTAAGGACTTGCTGTTTGGCAGACAAAGCATTTTAGAAAATCACTTGAAATGCTTTCATTTTCCTTTGAGGATGGCTGAACCTTTGATAGGTGCTCAAGAGAGTTCTTATAATTTAGTTATTTCTCTTATTTTTTTTTAAGGGGGAGAAGTGGGACAGTGTGAAGGCACAGAGCTGAAGCCTGCATTTTTTTTTTTTCATTTTACCTTCATTTATTTCTTCCTTTATACAGCTCTGCGTTTCTGATTTATATCCTTTTTTTTCTTGCTAAATAACTTCTTTTAATATTTCTTGCAAGGCAGGTCTACTGGCAACAAATTTCCTTAGTTTTTGTTTGTCTGAGAAAGTTTTTATTTCTCCTTCATGTTTAACAGATAATTGCACTGAATACAGAATTCTAGTTTGCTGGGCTTATTTCTTTCAACACTTTAAACACTTCATCTCTTCTTGTTTGCATGGTTTCTGACAAGAGATTTGCTCAGTTCATTTCATTGCTACTCTAGAGGCAAGCTGCTTCCTAATATCTTCTGGTTTCTTTTAAGATATTCTTTGTCTTTGGTTTTCTGCTGTTAGATTATGATGTGCCCAGGTGTCTAATTTTTGGTATTTATCCTGCTTCATGTTCTCTGAGATTCCTGTATCTGTGGATTCCACCCATTATTCAAATAGACTTCTGCTTCTTTCTTTCTTGTTATTTTGGGTTTCCCATTACTCAAGTGTTAACATCTTTTGTAATTGTCCCAGATTGGGGGGCATTTTGTTCTTTTTTTCATTCTTTTATTCTTTGCCCTTCAGCTTCAGGAGTTTCTGTTGACGGGTTTGCAAGGTCACTGGTTCTTTCCTCAGTCTTGTCCAGTCTATTATTGAGCCCATCAAAGGCATTCTTTTTTTTCTTTTTTTAACATCTTTATTGGAGTATAATTGCTTTACAATGGTGTGTTAGTTTCTGCTGTATAACAAACTGAATCAGCTGTACATATACATATATCCCCATATCCCCTCCTTCTTGCTCTCTGCTTTCTTGTGGAAGTGGAAATCTTATGGCTTAAATCATAAAAGTATTATTTATGGCTTTTACTACATGACTGAACATGCCAGGTTTTCTGGGACAGGGTTAATTTCAAATGAACAGCTAAGTTTAATTTCATCCTTGTGGCTTTGTAAGAATTTCACCTAGACAAAGGAAGGAAATAGAAAAACAAATACTTTGCTACATCCCTTGTCCTAGTTTTTGACTCCTAATAAGTGTCACTCTCCTTTTAGCCATGCTGATGTTTGGAAAGCCACTATGGAAATGACTTAATATTTTGAGGTATATGTCTCATAAATAAAATGTGTGTCCCTCATCTTCTCATTTCCTTCCAGCGCTCGAGGGAGTAAGAAGACATGGAGTGAAGAGCTGCCTCATTTTCCGGAGAGAATAGGGGCACTGAGAGCTTGGAGCGATGGTGGTAGCTGTCACAGTGTTTTGTCCTGAATTTTTACCTCCTGGAATCCAGGATGGGGCCCTTCCCCACCCCGCCAGCTGGATGAGTGATCACAGTGGAATAATGATGCCAAGAGGCTCAGAGTACACTCTACATTTTGAATTGGGTTTTATTAGTCAGCCCACTTATTGAGTGCTATGTGCTCTCACTGGAGTTATAAAGATATACATGATGCCGGCTCTGCCCCTACAGAGCTTGCAATGCGTTTAGGGAAGCCAGGCATATCCCCATGAAGGAGAAGCTCACTGAACAAGGCAGGAGGAACTTTTGCCTCCAAGGATGCAGATAGTGATAAAGATTGCAATTGTCTGAGGCTACGGGGGACGAACTGGAACCATAGCCTGGACTCAGAGACATGTGGACCCCAGAAGGAAAAGGGTGAAAGGCTAGTTCTAACTAATCTGAAATTTGATATTCCAAGAGCTTCCTTTAAAAGGCCCTTTTAAAATTCTTTTTCTTCCTCTTAAAGAATTCAGCTATCAAATGATGTCTGCTATCAAATGATGTCCTTTCCATACAGTGAAAAATGTACACTAAGGAAAGAAAAAGGGCAAGACTCATGCTCTCTGATTCCTTGTTGAACAAGGACAAGCATTTGGACTGTTCTCACCCCTTGACGAGTTCCTTTTCCTCTCCTTCCTTGCTCTGGTGATGATATGAGGCTAAGCAATTCACTGAAGCCACGTGAGAACAAGCAAGAGTCAGGGTCCAAGCAGGATTACTAGCTTGGGGAATGCCTATCTCTCTGGACCTCCCTGTGAGGCCAGTGAGGATTCCCAGACTTTCACAGACTTTAAAATCAGCTCTCCTGAGACTGAATAAGGTGCAAAAGGAAACTGTCTTCTCCGGCTGGGGGCTGAGGTGGACCATGTGGGAAAGAACGGATGGATAAATCCAGTGAAGGTGCATCATCTGTCCTCCTAAATAATCTAAAACGACCTTCACATGCCCTCCAGGGTGGCCCCGGGAAATACATCACTAGATTCCTCCAGCCCTTACCTTGCGCTGCTTCCCAGAGCCCGTGTTACACAGGCAGAAACACCACCGTCATATCTCTCCCTGCCCTCAGGAACATTCACCAGTTGGGGGAAAAATAAGGCCAGAAAATTGTTGCTATGGGCTCTGTTTTGTGGAAGTTAAAATGCTGGTGCAGGAATCTGATTGCTTGATAGCTCCCCCTCTCTCTCCATCTCTGTCTGTCTCTCTCTCCCTCCCTCCCTCTCTCCCTCCCTCTCTCTCACCCTCCACCCTTTCTCGGCTCTCCCTCTCTCCCACCCCCACTTTTTCTACTCTGCCCCTCTTCCCTCCACTGGACTCCCAGGGCTGCTCCCACACCGGGCCGGAGAAGAGCCTTACAGGTTGTCAATGAAACCTGGAATTATTTCCTTTGATGGCTCAGATAATAGTAGGAGCCAAGGCAATGAGTGAGGTCGTCTGAAACCAATGCAGTCCTGCCCGGGACCCGGGAGCCAATCGCAGGAGCAGAGGGCGGGGCGTCAGCGCCAGCAGATAATTGCTAAGTGCATCGCTAGCACAGTTGGTCCGAGCCGCCGAAGGGTCTGGTCGCAGAGACAGGGACGCGCAATCCTCAGCGTGCTCCATCCCGACAGCAGCCCTCCACGGCTCGGCAGGGCAGCGAGCCTCTGGGCACCGGCCCCTCTGCTCCACGGAAAAGGTACTCCTGCTGCATCCCGGCGGGGCTGCTCTTGGTTTCTGTCCTCAGTGGCTTGCAGTTTAGCCTCTGTAGAGGGGTTGCAGAAAGAAAAGTTTAGGGGAGGAAATGTGACAGCGCAGGGAAATCACCGTCTTTTGTTGGGAGGAAAACAAGCTGACGGTTTGGGAAACTTCTGTGCTGTCTAGAACTGGATTTGTTTATACTCTCAGCCGCGCTCAGGTCTGTGGAAATAGGTCTAGTCTTGGGCTAGGGTGCCTGCCGGTTGGGGTGTAGATTTGGGTTTGTTGGGTGAAGGGGGTTGAACCCTGGATCTACTGCTTCCTGGCGGACCCATTGCTGGGAAGCGTGATGGGTTGGTTGGGTTTTCCACCATAGGGTCTGCCCCCCTTGACTTTACCTTATCCTGCTGTCCCCCAACTCTTGTGACCTTCAGCTTGAGTCCTTCTTCAAACTTCTGTCTCCTTCCTCGCCCCTCCCCCTTGCCGACTCTGTCTCTGCTCACTTGATGTGGTGGAAGGAGACGTTTCCTGGGTGTGGGCGACTGTCCTGTTTGACCTGATGGGCGTCTGCCTGTCACATAACTTGGTGAGAAACCAACAAAACGGTTCCCAGAGGAAAAGCCATCACTCCACTGATTAGCTGCCCCAAACTCTGGAAGACTCTCTGGGCTTGGTGCGTGCTGAAATAAAGGGGATGGAATGAAATTGCATCCCGTGTGAAGGTTACACCCTCACCAGGGACAGGCTGTAGGGTGCTAAGGAAGCCCGAGGCTCTGGGTGCGTGGGGGGCTGAGGGGCTGCTGGTACCACCAGCCCTGCTGCCTGTGATGACCACTCTTCAAGTAAAGGGCTGGCCACGGCAGGAGGCTGGTCCAAGCATGTAGCATCCTTGTTCATTTATGAACAGTTAGGACGACAAGGGCCCTGCTGGCTCTTAGTCCCACTTGTGGTCCTGAGAAGAAGTCCTTCTCCCCACATTCTGCCACCCGGGAGGTATTAGGTCAGTGGGCCTCCTAGGAAGCAGGGTCCCCATGGGAGAAGGTGAAGTTCTTGGTCTTAAACTTCCTTCCTGCTTTGGGGCAGGCAGCCCCTATATGAACGGTCCACAGCACACCGCCAGGTGTGTCCTCCCACCTGCCGGGTCCTCAGAAGCTGCTGGTCCAGGACTGATCTTCCAAATCCCTGAGCCCCTCTGACTTCTAGCCTAGACCCGAAGCTGGGAAGTTCGGTTCCCAGTCCTGGCAGGATGGGGATGTGCTGGGAGGACTCCTCCAGACACCTGGTCCACAGGACACCCTTCCCGCCGAGGTGTAGATGCCTCTGTTCTCCGGCTCCACAAATCACATTCACTCTTTAATTCTTGTTTTCTTCAACCTCCACAAGGGCTTCTCCTCTACGTCCTTTACATAGCCGTTTCGGGTGGGAGATGTTATTGCTGAAGCTCTATTCACAATGCTTAAAAAGAAACCCAGCTGCCCGACTTTTGTTTCTCTTGGTCAGGATACAGTCAGCTTTCTCCTCTGTACATGTTGCCTAGCAGTAAACAAAACAAGCTTGCAGCCCTGCAAAGGAGAATGCCTTTGTGTTTGGGAGGCTGGAGCGGAGGCTGAACTTTTATTGCCTGTTGGGGCATCTTTGGCCCAAGACCTTCTCCTCTGTGGTCTGTCTGGGGCAGGTGACCCTCAGAGAGCCCACGAGAGAAGACATCCAGCAGGTGGGAGATTTTGAAAAGGGGCACCTTGGTTTTCATGAAGGCAGTGATAACACGAGAACGTGCTTTGGAGTTGGAGGGGTATCTAGAACCGGGGACAGGTAGCAAAATTGTGGATCCCTCCCACCGATGCCGATCTGCTAGATTTCTATCGTGATAGAGGACATTCAAAGTAAGGCTTTGAAACCGGCTCCGGAGCAGTGACTCATGCGGAGCTAGAAGGCTGGGTGGGGGAGGGGGCAGAGGGAGCTGCAAAGTACAAGTGGGACACACTGGAAACACTTGCTTTCCTCCTTCCCTCTCCTCCTCTGCAGTCTTCCTTGTAGCTCCCTATTTGGAACAAAGATCATTAAAATAACAACTTTAGGCTAAAAAAAGCATAATGGGAGCTGAAGAATAATTGAAGAGTCTCAAAACCCCATCACTGCAACTTCACCTCGGATGGGGCGTGAAACCCAGGGTCCAACCACTGCGTGATCCAGTTCAGAGAATTTCATTGCTGGCTGGTGTTGGGCTGATTGGTTCCTTGTGAAGCCAGGCACCTGTTTGTGTCTGAAGGGACTGATTAGTGTTCAGGAAATTAAATTTGTCACTCGTCATTTCATCAGACGTGGTGGCTTGAGCCTGGACCCCGGATAGGCACCATTCATAGGTCTCTCCCCAGCTGGCCCAACAGGATTTCTCTCCTTCAACCACTGTGCTGCGAAGGGGTTTCCTCTTTCTGCTTTCACAAGCCCTGGGTCATCTACCTGGCCAAAGTCCCTTCCTTACTTTTCTGCTTCTCCTTCCCATTCCTTTCATCATCAACACGTCAGTAAATAATCTGTTTGCCAGTCTGCTTTGATCCTGTCATCTTGTGCCAATCACGCTACTTCCCCTGAAGTAGGGTAGAAAACATATTAAGATTTTGATCAGAGACAAGCCTTTGAGTCTTCTATCTTAAGATTTAGTGTTGCGGTTTGGGGGAACTCAAATCAGCACGTTTATTGTGTTAAGTGTTGAAACGTCTTTTTTTTCTCTGGTGGATGTGTGAACTCCCAGTTATCCTGGGGGCTGGGGTGTGTCTGGGGTCAGAAATAAGTCTGGAGTGGCCTCTGAAAGGTGGAGAGGTTGGAGTGGGATGTTTCCGTTTATTCAAGATGCGGTGAAGGCTGTTTTGAAATGCGTTCGTTCTGCTCTTATTTTTCCTCTTCGTTCTTCACTTAGGACCATTTCGTAGCCCAAATTATCAGTGACTAATTCGCCCGTCTCCCTTTTCCGTACACTCGTGTGGTCCCTTCCTCCCTCCTCACTTTTGGGGGCAGTTTCACACTGAAGCTGGGACCTGAACCGTCTTACTTCATCGCAATAGATGCCTGTCTTTTCTTTCTTCCCGTCTGGTTCTTCCTTGCCGTCACTTAAGGGCACCCTAGACGTTGAGATTCAATATTAGACACCACGCTTACCTTAGTTCTGAAACAGTGAACCGGGGGTGTCAGGAATTCTGGAATGCACCTGGCGTTGGCCCTGGGGGAGCACTGTGTTCAGTTGTAGACCTCACCGGGCACCTGGGGTGGTGCAGCCGCCCTGTGTGAGGCCGGTGGGCACAGACCCACCGGCTGTGCTGAGCCCCACCCTCCCGTAGCCTCCATGCGCAGGACTGACCTTGGAAACCAGCACGCGGTGGCGTTTGTTTGGTCAGCCTCCCATTCTTTGTTTTTTGTTCTCTCCTCACCCCTAAATCTCTCTACCAAGAGTTAGGATCCGTTGACTTATTCGTACTAAAGTGTGAATAGTTAACAGTGTTGTGACTTTCGAGGTGTTTGAGCTCTTAGTGGTATTCAGGGTGGAGTTTCATTTGTCTGCTAACGGGATGGGGGACGTGAGTGTGGACCGGGAGCGTGTGTGCGATTGTGGCTCTTCGCTTTTCCGTTAAGGCTCGTTTTGCTCTTACCGTGGATACGCTGCAGTTCCTCGGGGCGCAGTGCTGGCAGGATTTGGGGTCCAGCAGCTGAAGCTGGATTCCTCAGACTGGACCTTGGGCACTGCATCTATTTTCCTTTTCTGACCTTCCTGTAAAGCCCGGGGCTTGGACTGTGTTCTCACCCACCCTTTTCTGCTCTGACCTTCTCTCTGCATTTTGCCACCCGGGTCCTAAATCCAGCTGGGGATGTAACAGCTCCAGAAGGACTCGGCTTTACAGAGCTGCTCTGGCGCCGGCCACGGCGTTCAGCGACGCTCCCAGAGCCGGAGTTCCATGCAGGCAGGTCGGAAGGAATGGTGGATGCTGTACCAGAAGGAAAACAGGCTGAGGGGTGATGTAATAACTGATTTTGGTTTAGGAGGGGATGTTATATGGAGGATGGCGACCAGCTGTTCTCCATCTCCAGTAAGGACTGAACGAGAGAAAATAGATAGAAATTGCAGCAGATGGACTTAGATTAGGTATGAGGAAGAATTTTCCATCAGCAAGAGCTGTTAAAAAGGGAAGGTTCGGAGCCTCCATGATGATCTTTAGGAAATGGATGAGCAGGAGATTCAGCTGGAGGGCGAGGCAGGGGACTGTGGTGAGGCGACAGGCAGGGGCCGTCTAGTGCAGGGATCCTGGCCCATTCCTGATGAGGGTCCTTGTTTATGTCTCTGAGACCTCGCCTGTGCTCTGGGGCATCAAAGAGACCGAGAATCAGTCCGAGGGACAGAGCCGACCAAGCCGAGCTGCCCTCCTGCCGCTGCCTGAGGGCCAGACCCTGTCTGTGGCTTGAGGACCTCTCCTCAGGTCTAACCTTTCATTTCCAGATGTGGCGAACGAGGCCCAGAGAGGTGAGAGGCCTGGCATTGTCACACGGTGACCCGATGGCAGAGCCGGGATCAGAATCAAGGTCCTCCATCCCCAGTCAGTGTTACCTGCTTTGTAGCTCATTTATTTCCTTGTTTCGAAATTGAAGGGCCAGTTCCTTTTTCTGGGCTGCTGCCTCTATCTATCCAAATGGCAGAGACAGGGAGCCCTGCAGTCTGCAGTGGTCATTGAGTGCCCGTTACTGATACCGTGTAACCAACTCTGGCTTCCCTGGTTTACATGGCAGACACTTTGGTCCCTGTCATTGGATGGGAAGGGGCTTCTGCAAGGCCAGGGTTGGCAGGATGCATGCCAGACACTGGGGAGGAGAGGAGGGGATGGGGTAGAACTGCGGGGACCAGGAAGAGAGAGAGGCAAAAAATAAAGGATGACTTAATCGGCAGCTTATGAAGGCAAGAGCCTTTAGATGTCGAGTTCCAACTCCTCATAGGATAAATGAAATAAAAGTGGTCCACAGCATGTGTGGGCTCTGGACAAGACACGTCACCAGTCACCTTTACCCAGCAAAACAGAATTCTGAGTTTCTCTTGGATTCTCATTTCTAAGGGAAGCTTCTACAACGTGGGGCTGAAATTCTACCTTCCTTCTGGCCAGACTTGATTCACTTTTGGGCAGACGCACCTCCTGGATGCTTGGAGGCTCAGGGCAGGGTGCACACTTCCGCAGAGGGGGGCTGTCTCAGGGCCCAGAGGCTGGCTCCCTGGGGGCCCAGGGATGGTAGTGGAGGGATGCTGTCTAGCCAGCAGCCTGGGGATGAACACAGAGGCTGGCCCTCTGGAGAGCCAGGCAGAGGCTGGGGACCGCTTTGCCCTGTGGTGCTTTGAGCCGTGTAGGCAGCAAGATGAATTGGTGAAATGAGCATCACCAAGTGAATACATATTTTATTTGGAAAAAAAAAAGGGATAAAACACTAAGGTTTGTGCTGGGCTAGCTAGGGGTGAGTGCTCGGCGGGGAGGGCACGATCCTTGCACACCCACAGCCTGCGGGCGTGTCTTTGTGCTGATGAAGGCTTCCTGAGCACTGAGGCAGGTACCGGGGGTCAGGGTGGGGTTCTTCCAGGAACAAGGTAGGTGTGATTCTTCCGAGGGAACCTCTGTGGAAGGACCGTCAGCCCCGGAGGCAGCCAAGTGGGCTGTCTGTCCAAGGAATGGCCAGGAGAGAAGATGCAGAGAGGCCAAAGCGGGAGAGGACAGCGTGAGCCACCAGGGGCTGGGCTACCCTGGATGTGAGACAGCCTTGAGGGATGGAGAGAGCTTGCGAAGATGACGAAGAGAGGGGGGGGGGGGTAGCTGGCGGAAGACAGGAAACCCAGGGGCTGTGGAGCTCGTCCACATAAGGAGAGGGAGCCTCTGGGCCCTGAGACAGCCCCCCTCTGTGGAAGTGTGCACCTGCCCTGGGCCTCCGAGCATCCAGGAGGTGCGTCTGCCCAAAGGTGAATCAAGTCTGGCCAGAAGGAAGGTAGAATTTCAGCCCCACGTTGTAGAAGCTTCTCTTAGAAACGAGAATCCAAGAGAAATTCAGAATTCTGTTTCGTTGGGTAAAGGTGACTGGTGAAGTGTCTTGTCCAGATCCCACACGTGCTGTGGACCACTGCGTGGAACCTGGGTCACCAGTCCCAGCCCAGGGTACTCTCGTCCCAGCCCTGCTTCCCCCATGTCCTTTTTATTCAGAAGGACGTTCAGCGGACTTGTCACTTCTGCCCTCAGTGTGGGTGCTGTGCGCTACCGATACAAGGCGGTGTCGTAAGCGTGACAGTGGGGGGCCCGGATGCAGGCTGCACTGGGTGCCCTTACTTGGCGTGGTCAGAGGAGGCCTCCTGCAGAGAGGAACACGGTGGGGGGCGGGGGGACCTGACAAATAAACCGGATCCCCCCAGGTGGCTGGGGGAGACAGGGCAGCCACAGGTCAAGACCCAGAAGCAGGAAGCAGCGGGCGCCAGCGCCCCGTGGGTAACACTTGGAGTGGCTCCATCTGAGTACACGAGGGATGTTTGGGGGGTGTGGGAGGAGGAGGTACCGGTGCCCCAGGTAGGGAGGGACCAGCTGGCCAAACTCAGGGGCGGAAGGGTTTTAGGCAGGAAAAGACAGTCACATTTGCATTTAGGGAAAATGAGATGGGAATGGAGAGCGTGGGGGTGGGGTGGGGTGGTGAGGTTGGGGAGGGGCAAGCCTGGGATGCAGAAGCCGGGTCCGAAGTCATTTGCTGCCGTTCAGGGGAGAAAGCATGAGGGCCTGGAGGAAGAAGTCTAAGACGGTGAGGGACCGTCAGAGGGTGATCCTCTGGCTTCATGAGTTACACTAGATCAGGCAAAAATGAAGAGGAATTATTCATCCCTGGAGAAGGGGCTGACAGGTGAGAGGGAAGGTCCCACTATTAGATGAAAGAGAGGGGTGCCCCCCCCGAAGACAGGATGAGAGCAAATGAGTTTAAACAACAGGAAAAGGGTATAAGGTAGCATTAGCATTAATGCCTTAATGGAGGGGACTTTTAAACACAGGGGCAGAATCATCAGAGGCGGCTGTGGACTAATTCTCTTCTCCATAGAGTATTAACCAATCAGCCTGTCCCCTGATAGAGAAGTGGGCAGAGGATGTAAAGAGATCATTCACATGCAAAGAAGGAGAAACGTCCAGAAAACTATGCCAAAGTGTCCGACCTCACTAATCACTAAAATACAGAATTAAAAGCAAGATATTATTGCCCAGCTAGCAGATGAGCAAAAAGGAAAATGGGTATCAGTGCTGTTAGGAGTACCGGCAAATGGATGTTTTCAGACTTAGCTTGTGGGAAGATAATTTGCAAACGTAAGCGACATGTCTTAAAAACGTACCCATTGAACCAGTTAGCCATTCTGCTTCTAGGAATTTATCCTAAGGAAATCATCAGAGCTGTGCAAAATAGTTCTAACCAAGGATATTCCTTTCAGCATTACTCATTATAACAAAACATTGTATGGGGGGATTAGTTAAATCTAATATGGTGCATATATAAAAGGGAAATTAAGGAAGCTATTAACATGACACTCAGTAATGGATAAGGATATGGGAAAATGCTAACCATATATATCAAGTAAAGAAAGGTTTAAAAACGTATAGGGTATAAATGCAGTTTTGTAAAAACAAAAAGATGTGTACAGTCAAGAAAAAATAGAACGGATTACAAATATATTGAAGTGATAACAGTGGTTCTCTTGGGGTTTTAGGAGGCACTGTTTTTTATTTTGTTCAACTTTTCTTTATTTCCCAAATTTCCCACAGTAAATGTGCTATTTTACAGATGAGAAAAACACGCTAAGTCACTTCCTCAAACCATGAATGTTCAAGCAGAGACTCCACATGTAGCAATGGATCCGGTCCTCTGTTCTCACTAAAAAGCATCCCACGGGGCGGGGTGGACCCGCAGACCTGACCCCCAGGTCAGACCAATGTGCACAGGTCACTCAGCATGTGCTTCCCCGCATCCGTCAGGGCCGAGTGTCGAGGGTGCGGCACCTCTGGGCAGGACATGGGGACCCTGGGCGGTAGCACCCTGCTCTTTTCTCCCCACCTCAACCCCAGGCCGCATCTAAAGGGGTCAGACCCACCCTACGTTTCAGGCGGTGTGTTGACAGGCATCATGGATACCTGCTGATTCCCCCAGTCGAGACGTTGAGGCTCTGACAGGCTGAGGCTCGTCCAGGGTCACAAAGCCAGCGAGTGGCAGGGCCGGGTCACGGGGAACGGGGATGTCAGAGCCTGTGCAGGCGGGCAGTGGTGTGGGGCTGCGGGTCCTGTGGAGTCAGGGGGCAGATTTCCGCCAGGAAGGTGTGGCGCTGGCCTCCCCGCTTCCCAGAAGCCACGCCTTGTGCGCGACTCCCTTATTAATTAAGACTGAGCCCGTGCACTGGCAGCTGTTATGCGTAGAGAAGGGCCTTCAGGTGCTGCACCTCCTGCTTCTGGCTCCCGGGGTCGCGTTTTGGTTGCAGCTTTTCTGAAATGCCTTCGCTTCCCGCTGTGGTTTCCTTTGTTGCATCCACTCCGGGCCGCCTGAGCCTCGGCTCCCGGTGGAAGTCGCAGCTGGGCAGCTCCGCGATGTGTGCCCGGCCACGCGGAGGCTCTGGGGTGTCTTCCCTCGGTGGGGCAGGTGGCAGCTCTGATAGGCACATCCTTGGGGCTTCCTCGGGCTTTATTGGAAAAGCGGCCGGGCTGCCAGAAGGTCGGGCGCGCTGAGGAGGGGTGTGGGCCGCGTGGCCGATTTGCCGCCCTATTTAGTTTAATAGTAACGCGCGTGTGTATGGTGTTCAGTGTTCACAAGCCTTGCAGGTGGGTGGGGAAGAAATTGATACCCGGAAAGGCAAAGCCACTCTCCCCAGGTTGTACGGGCAGCAGGCAGAAGCGTCAGCATGGAAAGAGCCAGAAATTCGTCCTGCAAATAAATACCGCCTGACCTCGTAACCAGCAGGGCGCCTTCTGGCCTGTGTGTCCTGGGCCACAGAGGGGTGGGCAGGGGGTCCTGTGTCCCTGGTGGACACTGGAGGGGTCAGCGGCAGCACAGGTGAGATGACTTCCGGTCCCAGGTGTACTCACCGAGACCGAGCTCATGGCCGGGTGTCGGTGCTGAGAAAGTGGGTGTCCGTGGGCGTGTGGGTGGTCACAGAAGGCTGGGGACGTCCTGAACACCGAGCACTGAAGTGTGAGGATGGTTTGGACAGAAGGAGGGACATCCTTGGTGTGAGTGGTGGTCTCGAGCCCAGAGCCAGCGTGGGTGTCAGGGCTGCTGAGAAGCCCGGGGGGTTCCAGGCTTTGCTCAGTTCTCAGAAAGCCCTTCTGTTTAATCAGCTGCGGACAGTGCGCTCTGTGAGGAGGGGGCGAGGGGTGGGGGAGGCAGCGAGGGGTGGGGGAGGGGGCGAGGGGGGTGAGGGAGGGGGTGAGGGTGGGGGAGAGGGAGGACGGGGGAGGGGGGGAGGGGGGAATGGGTTGGAGGTTTTCATATGGATTTGCTCCCTTGCACCACCTCTCTCCCTCCTTCTCTCTGTCTCCCTCTCTCCCTCCCTCTCTCTCCATCTCCCTCTCTCTCTCTCTCTCTCTGTCTCCCTCTCTCTCTCTCTCCCTCTGTCTCTCTCTCTCCCTCTCTCTTTGTCTCTCTCTCTCTCTCTCCCTCTCTCTCTGTCTCCCTGTCTCCCTCTCTCCCTCTCTCTCTCTCTCTTTCTCCCTCTCTCCCCCCTTCCCTCTCTCTCTCCCTCTCTCTCTCTCTCTCTCTCTCTCTCTCTCTCTCTCTCTCTCTCTCTCGGTTTTCTTCCTGCTGATGTGAAATTGCCGTGTGGGTTTCCAAGAGGAGAGGGAGGCAGGTTAGGCTGGGTCCGATTCTGCCCGGCCTCCCCGCCTGCCTGGACCTCAGGGTTTTCAGAATGTGGGAAGAGGAAGGAAAAGTTGTGAGATAAAAAGAGAAGAAGAAACGGGAGCGGAAGGGCGATAGGTGGGAACGCAAGAGGGATGTCTGGAAATGAGGGAGCAGTTTACAGCACATAGAAAGCCCTAAGCACAACCTCTCTTTACACAGTAGACCTTTAAGTGGGATAAAGACACAAATAAGAAGTAAAAAGAGTCTGAGACCACCCTTTACAGTCCTCCCTTGGTATCCACAGGGGATGGGTTCCAGGACCCTCATGGACCCCAAACTTCACAGATGCTCAAGTCCACGTAGTCTCCCCCACCACCCCCATATCCAGGGGTGAGGAACCCGTGGACGCGAAGGACTGACTGTATTGTCAAATTTAGAAGCGTTTGCTCATCACCTTCCTTGTACAGAGAGGAAAGTGAGACTTGGACTGGTTAAGACTCACAAGGTAATACAGCTGGTGAGTGGTGGATTCCAAGCCTGCTGCATCGTCTGCCATGACTCATGGCTCACCCTGTGGGTCAGGGTAGCCTGGGGGCCTGCAGCGGGGACGGAGGAGGTGCTGCTGCGCCGTGGGTCCCCAGAGCAGCCTCCTGGCTTCCGGGAGGCTTGCAGAGAGGGATTTGGAAAGCAGCTGGTGGGCAGTTCCCTGGTCCGTGGGGACGGGCTTGTGTCAGTCCGGTCCCTGGGGCAGGTCAGTGCGGGGTGCTGCCGTCTCAGGGCTGGGAGAGCTCTGCGCTGTGGCCCTGTCTGATTTCTCCACGACGGAAGCCACGTGCTTCTTTTCCCCATCCTTTTGCTCCCTCAAGAGGGGAGGGGGCTTCTGAAATGCATGTGTCCACTTGTTCGTTGCTCAGAACGCTGAGGATTGACAAGCACAGTTCTCAGCGCTGAGAATACAGAGGGGACAAACCCGACGCAGTGCCTGTCCTCTCAGAGCTTCCGCTCTAGTGGAGGGACAGATGCAAACAAGTGAGAAAGCATGTAGGAAGGTCAGGCAGTGCAGTGGGAAAAAGGAAGCAGAGCAAGGGGTTGGGGGGTGTGGAGAGGGTGTGCCCCGGGGGCCCTCGGTAGTAAAGTGACCCTGGAGTGGAGACCCAGTGCAGTGGAGGAGGGTCCGTGTGGCTGTCTGGGGGGAAGCCGTCCACCCATGAGGGGCCCTGAAGCTCAGACAGACCCTGAGGCCAGGCTGCCCTTCTTCAAACCACTGGAAAGTTTTGAGCAGAGGACTGTCATAGTCTCAATGGAAACGGATCACTCTGGCCGCTGTGTGTGAGGCAGCGTTGAGAACACCTCCAGGAGGGCTGCCTGGAGGCAGTGACCCTGGCGAGAGAGGGGGCGCCTTGGATTAGGGCAGGAGCAATGGAGGGGTCACTAGTGGGCAAATTCTGCATATATTTTGAAGGTGGAAGCAGCAGGATTTGCTGATGAGTTGAATGTGAGGTTTGAGAGAAAAAGAGGTTCTAGAATGACTTCCAAGGTTTTTAGCATGAGATGGGAAGGCTTGTGGGGGGAGCAAACTGGGGGGAAACAGGAAGGGAGGCGTTTGTCTGGGGAGATGCCAAGCACCTAAATGCAATCCACCAGTCAGCAGGATGATGGGTCTGGGGTTGAGAGAAGAGTTTTCTACGCTGGAGAAAACTCTTGGGAGTTATCAGTGTCCTGATAATACTGCAAGTGTGGGACCAGATGGGACCACCTGGAGGGTGAGTGTGGATAGAGAAGCTCTAAACACTGGGTTCTGGAACTCCCGCATTTAGGGGTCTGGGATAGGAATCGGCCACGTTTTTCTTAAAGGGCCAGATCATAAATATTTCAGACTTTGCTGCAGTGACTCAATCCTGCCCTTGTAGCACAAAAGCAGCCACAGATGACACATGAACGTGTGTGTCTGTGTTCAATAAAACTTTATTTATAACAACAGGCAACTGCCCGAGGGCCATGTTTGCTGACCCTGGATCTAGGCCGTGAAGATGAACCAGCAGGGAGCAGCGCAGGAGAGAAGAGGGGACCCCGGAGGGCCTGTTTCCCAAGGGGAGCAATTTTCAGGGAGGGGGTGATCAGCACGGTCAGATGCTGCTGGTGTAAGAGGAGGATGGAGAGTTGACGCTGGCCCGTGGAGGCCATGGGGGAGCTGTTGGGAGCACGCTAGGTGGAGCAGGTTGGAGGGGAGGCCTGGCGGAGGACGGAGGGAGTGCGGCTTGCCGGTCTGGTAGAGGACTTTGTGGAGGAGTGTGGTTGTAAAGGGTGCAAAGAAGTGAATGGTTAAGTGTAGGTTGTTTGGTCAAAGTCAGTATTTCCCCCTTAAAATGGGAAATATATCAGGGTGTCTGTGTGCAGATGGAGATGGTCCAGTGGAGAGAACACAGAGGTGATGCAGGGAAGGAGGCGAGCCCTGCTGGGCGATGGCTGTGGGGGAGGGGACGGGATGCAGGGATGCAGTGCGCAGGGCCAGGCGTGGCCTTCGCTGGCGGCTGAGGGAGGATGGACAGCCGTGGTCAGAGGCACTGGTGGGGTGGGGTGGGGGGAATCGTCGAGGGCACTCTCTCCTGTAGCTTCATTTTCTCTGTGACTAGGATCAAGAGCTGTGACAGAGGCAGGGATTGACCTCAGCCCGTGGTCCATGGAGAGAGATGCCCCCGGAGCCCCGAGGGAGGGGACGGGAGACAGTGACAGAGAGAGTTTGAGTCTCTAAATCAAAATTAAAAGGTTTCTGCCCAGGCTCTCACTGTAAAAGGGGCCTTGTAAATTCTCTAGAGTTATGACTGAATTAATAAGGCCAAGGGGAGGGTGTGGATCGAGAGTCCTCAAAACTTATTCTCAGATTCCAGCAGGCCTGGGGCTGTCTGCTCAGGTGACTCTTGTAGGACTGTATTCTTCAAAAATCGAGATGTAATTGACGTATAAAATTATATGTTTCAGGCATACAGCATAATAATTCAGTATTTCTATATATTGTGAAATGACCACCACAGTAAGTCTAGATAACATCCATCACCGCTCATAGTTACCTTTTTTTTTTTTTTTGGCTACAATTGCATTTTGAAGAAATGGAATGGCTTGCCCGGCATTATGACAATCCTCAGAAATCAGACAGTTGGGTGAGGTCCCGAGAGCCCCTTGGCCAGGGATGGAGGAGAGCTGGGGGATGATTACTGCACTTCCTGCTCTCTCCTCCTAAAGCTTTTTTTTTTGTTTTTTGAGACTTATTGTTTTTTTTTTTACATCTTCCTATAAGGCAGGAGGGAGGCAGGAATGAGAGGAAGATTCCTCTCTCTAGTTTTTTAAGATGTTCTGGGGAAAGAAGGGGGCACCCAGGTCACATGATCTGGACATGGGGTGGGGCTCAGGGTGGGCTGAGCACGCGGTCTCTCCCGTTAGGATAGGAGGCCTTGGGAAGTGTGACATGCAAATATAAACCGTGAAGACATAGAATATCTTCTTCGTTCTCCTTAGATGTCCGTCGGGAAAGAGTCAGTAAAGCAGCCCAGGCAAGGCGTGGGATTACAGGGTGACCTGGGGCTTAGGCAAAGAGAACAGTCCAAGGTCACACATCACCAGAAAAGCCGGGCAGATGAGCTTGACCCAGGCTGTGCAGAGGGGACTGAGGACGCTCACGGCAGTGGGGGTGGCAGTGTTTGCTCAGGGAGCTTCAGAGGAGATGCCTTGTGCACTGTCAGTGAAGCCAGGAAGGGGGGTGGCCTCGGACGGGACACGTGACTGGCCCTGGGTCTGTCGGTTTTTCTGAGGGGCCACTCTTCTTGGATGGCAAAGGGTCCAAAACGTCATGCTCACCTAGGGGACAAAGTCCTTTGTGGGAGCGATAAAGGCAGTGAGGAATTTGTGGTTCAGGGCTGGTCCAGGAAGAGGGATCGCCCATCTTTTCTCCAAATCTCGTTCCTGGAGGTTCTGTTTGAGATAAAATAGAGGATCTGGAAGCACAGAGGTGTAGGGACCCCAAGTTTATCTAATCCAAGGCATCTCCGCATACACAGCTCACGTCGCCCCTGTGGCTCTGCTCCAAACCTCAGTTTCCCCAGCTCCGCATGACCTCCTGGTACCCACCTCGGAGCTGTGTTGCAGGGGTTAGATGAGTATTAGCTGTAGAGTTCCAGCACCGCACTGTAATGCAGCGAGGGCTCAGTGACGCCTGGGAAGTTATACAAGGTGATGATGGTAGTAGGGGGGTCGTTGCTCTCTAAGGATGGCTCAGGGAGGGCCAGGGTCGTGGGCTGGGGTCAGGAGGAGCCAGGCGATAGATTCCGTGTGGTTCCGCTACCGAGGTCCCAGAGTGCTTAATAAAATGTTTGGAATACCTGTTTTGGGGTTTCAGAGCTCAAGCCCTTTCTCCCAAATATTGCTGGTCAAGGTACCAGAGAAGAACAAACGTAGCATTGCCAAAGAGTGCAGTGCCTTCAAAAAATAATCCTGGGCAGGAAACTCTGGAAAGCTGCAAGAACCATAATATTGAGAGCGATTTAGCGGAACCAAAAACCCCTGCAATGCTTAGAACAGCAGGAGCACAGATTTCTCATACAAATCAAGTGATTTGTGTGAAAATCCTATCCGTCCCCCTACCTGAGCTGAATCAAGCCAGTGGTCGCTGCGAATTGCAGAGTGAGCTCCGAGGCAGGCGCAAGGCTGGCTTATGATCCTGCAGAACTTTTCTGCAGCATGAATTCCTGGGTGAGCAGGTGACTTCAAAGGAAGGGAGCTCCCCCATGGCCTCCCTTCCAGCTGCTTGGTGCAGGGCTTGGGGTGGAGGAATGTCCCCTGCTTAGGGCAGCGCTTCCTGGCTTCCATCCTTTGAGGGGATTCAGCCCATGGAGGGGGACTGGCACACACTTCCCTGGGCCTCTGAGGAGTGGCCGTGGTGGGCAGGTGCTGGCCTGGCTGTGAACTTGAGCATCACGGGAGCTGTCTGGCCAGGAGATTCTCCTACCTCTGTGTGGAGAGACGCATCGACATCTCGCCTTGCCTCCACAAGGAAAGGAATGGGTGGTCCGATAGAATGGGCCCTTGTGAGTGCTGTGCTTTCAAGCTGCTCTATGTTATGGGTCCTGTAGGGTTGATCCTTCTTTGACTGTGAAAGGATATCTCCCACTCGAGGTTAAGTTCAATTCCAGGGCATTCTGACTAACCTCACGAGGGCTCAGGTGAAGCCAGTTTAAACTCTTTTCTTTCTTTCTTTCTTTCTTTTTTTAACATCTTTATTGGAGTATAATTGCTTTGCAATGGTGTGTTAGTTTCTGCTATATAACAAAGTGAATCAGCTATACATATACATTTATCCCCATATCTCCTCCCTCTTGCATCTCCCTCCCTCCCACCCTCCCTATCCCACCCCTCTAGGTGGTCACAAAGCACCGAGCTGATCTCCCTGTGCTATGCGGCTGCTTCCCACTAGCTATCTATTTTACATTTGGTAGTGTATGTATGTCCATGCCACTCTCTCACTTTGTCCCAGCTTACCCCTCCCCCTCCCTGTATAAACTCTCTTCAATGTAGGGGGGAGACCCTGTGTCATCCTTGACTTGTGGGGAGATGGGTGGCAGTTTGGGTTGGGGTGAGGCAGCAAGAGGTGTGGGTGATGCGTGAATCTTGGTACAAGGGTGGAGTGTCAAAACACCCGAAATGCTGAGGGCTATTTTTCTACACAAATAAATTTACTCCGGTTCTGAGAAGAAGAAATACGGTGGCTAAAAACACATGGGAATATGTTTGACTCCAAGAATAACCAGCATGGTAGAATCATTAGGTGGATGGGCTTTGGGCTTTGATCCTGGCGCTGAGAGATGGTTGTTTGACCTCGTGAAAGTCACTTAATTCGGCCTCGGTTTCTCCCTCTGTAGAGTGAGGATAAGGGGGCCTACCTTCCCGGGATGCCACGTGCGGCTAAGGTGAGACATTCAAGTCAAGTGCCGACCACCGGTAACGATCCCAATAATAACAATAATAAAAATGCTAATTAAAATGTAAATGAGATGCCCTTTTTCTAGCTCTAAAATTACTGAAGGTTAAAAATGACATTGCTCGGTGTCAACAGAGATATGGTAGATTGCTCTACTGTCCTGTTACTAGAACTACAATTGGTGTAATCTTTCTGGAAAGCATGATTTGGGGGGATTTTCATACTTTTGATTGACTTCTGGGATTCTATCTAAAGGAAATAATCAGAAATGTGGGGAGATAGGTGTGCACAAAATTGTTCAATGTGGTGCTATTTATCTTTCTGAAAAACTGGACTCAACTTTTCCCAGTAGCAGGGAGCTAGTTAAGTGAATTACGGTACATCCATACAATGCAGTAGTAGGCAGCCATATAAAACTACTTGAAGAATGTTAATGATATGAGACAGTGCTCATGAAATTGTATGTTAGTTGTTTAGTTTTTAAAATAAATTTATTGTTTTTATTTTTGGTTGCGTTGGGTCTTCGTTGCTGCACACAGGCTTTCTCTAGTTGCGGCGAGTGCGGGCTACTCTTTGTTGCGGTGCGCGGGCTTCTCATTGCGGTGGCTTCTCTTGTTGCGGAGCACGGGCTCTGGTGCATGGGCTCAGTAGTTGTGGCTCGCGGGCTCTAGAGCGCAGGCTCAGTAGTTGTGGCGCACGGGCTTAGTTGCTCCACAGCATGTGGGATCTTCCTGGGACAGGGATCGAACCCGTGACCCTTGCGTTGGCAGGCAGATTCTCAACCACTGAGCCACCAGGGAAGCCCATGAAGCTGTATGTTAACTACTTGTAAACTGGCTAATGAAGTGTGTGTGTATAAACATAAATGAAATAGATGAAAGCGGTAATAGAGATTCTTCGTGGATGATGAGGTTATGGAGATCTTTGTTTTCCTTTTTGTACTTTTTTCTAGTTTCCAAATATCTTACAATGAGCCTTTATTAATTTTTATAATATAAAAAAATAATAAAAGTTACAGAAATAACATGAGGTCCAGTCACCTGAGCGGACCAGGTTCTTGCCCTGATTTGGAGGTTTTGCTCTGTGATCAGGGCGGCGTGGGTTCCCTGGAAGCTTGTCGGAAGCCTTTATGTGGATCAGCTTCTTACCCTTCCTTGACCAACGGGGAAGAAACAAGTGTTTTGGGGATTGAAAGAAACATTTTGGAACAAAGAGGCAGAAGCGGGTATGTGATGAAGACAGCGCCAAGCATAGTGGGTAGCCTGCCCGGGTTTGCTCTCTGCCCTGAAATCCATTAGCTTCTCGGAAGCCACAGACACGGTAACAACCTGTGTGTTTAGTCACTGCCAAAGGCACAGCCAGACTGGAACAGGCTGCCCTCTCGCCTGGCCGTTGTCACCAGGAAGCCAGGAAGAGGTGTCTTCAAACAAAGAAGCAGCCCTGCCTCCACGCTGCTGCCAGGATGCGGGGCTGGACGCGCCAGGGGTGATGCAGCAAACATTTGGCAGAGGTAGTGGGACCCGGGCCGGGGGCGACTCCCAGGACATAGCTGTTCCCAGGCCGGGCCACCTTGCAGGGTGTCTCACCCGTCCCACCGTGCATGTTGGGGAATGGGACACACGAATGGAATATTTGCAGCTTCTGTAACTCATGAAGTATGCCGACGGAGCTGGCTGTTTAACAGAAATCATGCTTTTATTCAACAAATGCCTTTTGAACGTAACGTGCCTGGTCTTGACCTAGGTGCTGGGCGTTCCCTGGTGGATAAAGCTTTTGAAGAACTTGCTCTTTTTTTTGTATGTTGGACAACTTAGTTCTGATATGTATGTTTTTAAAATCTGGATTTGTGTGTGTGTGTGTGTGTGTGTGTGTGTGTGTTGGTTTTGCTTAAAGTAGGACACTTGCTTTAGGTCTGTGAAATATTGTAGAAATAGTGATTTTTTTCCTTTTAGTGTAGATGTCCCAAGTGTTATATAAGTTTAAATATTTGTCTTTAATTCATCCTTAAGACAGCTCTGTGAGATGGGGGCAGGGAGAGGATGCCATTTGCCTTCAAGTGAGGAGCAGAGGATGGTTTGGGCTTGAACTGTGGCCCCTCTGAGAACCTTCCAGGGCAGCCGCTGACTTCAGTTCAAGGGGGCTGCCTCCCGTGATGGATGGTCAATGGCCACTGGCCACTTGGAGGCCCTTTGCTGAGGAGGTACTGGGTTTTCTGCTCTCCGGAAACCATTCATTCATTCCCTGCAGAACGTTTTGAATTGCGACACATATGGTGGCTATTGTGTTTTTCTTTCATTCCACTCGGTGCCAGAATCTGGTTCCCTAAGATCCTCGGAGGCACAAGATTATGTTTAGCAAATGTAAATTGTAACTTTTGTAAAGAGGCAGCCTTCCGCTGTGTAATACGTTGTGACTTGGGTTCTTCGTCTCTGCCTTGGAATGTGCCCAGATGTTTTGCTTCTTTTAAGGATCTGACATGGCCATGGCCGGCTCTATAAATAGTACCAAACATGAGCTATAATGCCGGTATGAGGCTGATTTTTTTTCCCTGCCACCCTGAAAGTCCTGGGAGAAACCTCTCTCTCTTTCTCGCTCTCTCCATGCACACACACACACACACACACACAGTGTCTACAGTTATATGTAGACATAAGTAGAAATCTTGAATGTGTTCAAACACGTATGTGTTTTCGCTTCTTTTGTTTTTCAGGAATTAGGTTAAACAGGAGTTAAAGAGCTTTCAACAGTAACGGGAAGCAAAATGACTTTCCAGGTACCTACTCTGTACGGGCACAGTGGTGAATTAAATCAGTCTCTGGCGTCAGAATGCACGGTCCTGCAAGACGGCGGCTTTATGAGCAGCTAATTGTACCGGGCTTCCTGGGCATAGAATGTGAAAAGATACCTCTTATAAACTCCTGGGGACTTTGCTCAGCTGCAGAGTGACTTTCTCACAGTTGCATTAGTTTGCTAGCGCTGTGCTAACAGAGTATCACAGACTGAGTGGCTTAAACCACAGACGTTCCCCGTCTCAGGGCTCTGGAGTCTGGAAGTCCAAGATCAAGATGGCGGCAGGGTGGCTTCCTCCTGAGGCTGTGAAGGAAGATGTGTTCTGGGCCTCTCTCCTTGGCTTGTAGATGACCATCATTCTCCCTGTGCCTCTTCATATTGTCTGTGTGTCTGTCACTGTGTCCAAATGTCCCTTTTCATAAGGACACCAGTCTTATTAGATTGGAAACCACCTTAATGACCTCATTTTAACTTGATTACCTCTGTTAAGACCCTCTTCCCATGTTCTGAGGGGCTGGGGGTTAGGACCTCATATGAATTTGTTAGGGGGCTGGGGGTGGTACCATTCAACCCTAACACAAGTCTTTCAGGTAGGAGTTCTACCTTGGGCAATAACTTGCCTTGAGCCCTCCCAGACTGCCAGATTGAGAATATTTCTCTCCCTATCCCCTCACTAAGCAGTGAGTTTCCGCAATTCACGTTACTTTCAAATTTGATTCCGTGAACCCCATACCCCTTCCCGGAGCCAAACCCGGTTCCTCTTCTGTGAAGCCAGCGGAGAACAGCCAGGGACCACCCTTGATCTAGGGCAGAGGTTGGAAAGAAACAGCAGAGGAGCCTGTGTCTGAAAAGTATTCAGCAGAACCCAACATGTTAGTGTGCTCGCAGCCCATTGGCTAAACAGAAATGAATGAGCGTGTGTCTGAAAAGAATTGGATGTCAGCTTATTGGCGCTTGCAGCCTCCCAGGGGCAATGAAACTACCCGTTATCACCTACAGGATTTCCAAGTTCAGAAGCACTATGGGGCAAGAGGGTAATGTGTGTGGTGCGTGGTGTCTTCCCGGTCGTGGAGGAGAGGATGTGAGAAGTGGCAGAGTCAGGGCTTCAGCCACGGAACACAGTCAGGCTGTGACAAGTTCAAGTGCTCCTTGGTCCCGCCCCTCCGTGCATCCCACTCTTGCACCCATGGCCAGAGCCATCACACTGGAGGAGGTGGCGCTGAGCAGAGGCGAGACGTTCTCTTTTTTTTGCCACACAGCATGCGGGATCTTAGTTCCCGGACCAGGGATCGAACCTGTGCTCCCTGCAGTGGAAGCGTGGAGTCTTAACCACTGGACCGCCAGGGAAGTCCTCCAGAGGTAAGACAGATGCAGGGAGAGTGTACATGTCTGGATGAGCCCTTTCACGTGGACTCTGGGCCGGGAGCCAGGGGTCAGTTACATTTGCTCAGGAGGAACCTGGGGTTCCTCTAGGGAGGGTTAGGAACCTGAAGCTGAGGAACAGAGCCTGGTGTGACAGAGAAGTAAGACTTTAGCTTTGCCCCTGGCTGTCCTGATCCCTCCCTCAGATGCTGCGGGGTCGTACTGGCCAGACCCACGGACCGGGTGGCCGCACATTCGGCGCGTACAGGATGAACGGGTCCAAGGTCTTTATTGTGGTGCTTCTGTCTGCCCTGCTCTTGACATTCTGAGCAGTAGAGATGGAAAATCCGGGAGGAAAATGGCAAGAGGGGAGGCAGTTTTCTCCTACCGAGTTATGAATACAGATACCACCGCCCTCTCTGCCCATGGTGCCTGACATAAGCCAGGTCTGAAGCCACATGAGCTGCAGCCCAGTTCGCTCAGGCTGCGAGTTAAAATTAGGAAAGGCCTTGGGCCACTGATCAGACAAAATCGCACTACAGAAAGGTTCCAGAGGCGACAACCATTCATGTGCAAAAGTGGAACCCTTAATAAATTGTGTTTAAATTAGGTATGCGTAGCTGCCTTGGGCAGGGCACAGGGGAACAATGCCAAATGTTAAAGCCGACTTCTACAATTTTCACCTCGGGGCAAGGGTGAGGGGAAAGCAGAGGAAAGATACACCGTGTTAGCTTGGGGGGGGGGTGTTCTTCTCTGTGGGGGTCAGCCAGGGCTGCATTCCCTCAACTGTAAGATTTGAGTGGCTGGATCCTTCCAGCCACAAAGTAAGAAATTGTTAAGGAGGATGCTGAGGTTCACTCTGCCTGGGGTCTTCTCTGTATACATTGTACCCATTCCTTCAAAAACAAACCAACAAACAAACCTGTACCTTCCACTCCCCTCATATTCAGGTGAGCCCAGAATGTAGCTCTCAGTCTCTCGGAGGTTTTTTCTTACAGAGAGTGCCTAGGGGTGATGACCTTAGCAATGGATGTGACGGGCACACTCACTACAGATCCTGCACTGGGTCAGACCGGTTCTGCGTCTGGAAGGGCACCTGAACACAGACACGTCATGCCACACCTCCTACGTGCTCAGAACTGGGCCGAGGCCACAAAAGAGGCCCAGGAGTTGCCTGTGATGTAGACTTGGAGACAGAACACACATCAAATGACCAGAGAACAGGGAAGGTGCAGTGGGGTACAGGAGGATGCGGTGAACATCCAGAGAAGGGGTGACTGCTGTGGGGATCAGAGCAGCAGGCAAGTGCGAGGGCGAGGAAGGTTGAACCAGGGCCAGTTAGTCTAGGGGGTAAAAGAGGGGGAAGGATGAGGCTCCTGGCCACTGGTCTGTAAAGGTCGGTTATGCTTTGCCAACAGTCCCAGTTTGTGTTTCCATAAAGCAGAAGTGGCCGAAGGGAAATCATCCCTCCAGCTCGTCACAGAATCCTTAGCAACTCCATCATCAGAGTCCTTTCCCTGGACCTCAAAGCCGTGGCTCCAGTGGACCCAACTCAGTTCTCAGCACCTCCTCACCCCCTGCTTGCCCTGGGCCTCATGGAACCGCCTCTCATCTCAACAGGCCCTCTGCTGGCCTAGGACACACTGTTCTTCTGCACCTAATGCCCTTCCCGCAGCCCTGCAGGTTCAAATTCTCCGCATCCTTCAAGGTTCAGTTCAAGTGTCATGTCCTCTGTGGAACTTTCCCTGATTCTCTCCTGTTCCTGGCTCTAAGGGATGCTCTGAGTCACGAATATATACTTCTCTCTAAGTGTTCTTACTACTTAGTAGTAAGATATTGATTGAGTAGTGTACCAGGCACTATTCTCTGTACCTTGGATAGATCAATGAATCAATCAAAGACTTCTGTTGTCATTGAGTTTATGTTCTAGCTAGGGAAAACAGATAATGAAGAATAGAAAGAACGTGTAAGTAAATCGTATGAAGTATCAGGTGATAACTGTTATGGAGAAAAAGAAAAAGAAGAGTGGGAGAAGGGCGTTGGGAAAGCTGATATGGGAGGAGTGCGTTAGGTTGCGATTTTCAAGAGGGTGGTCTTTTGATAAGACCTCCTGTGGAGGCTTACATCCGTGTGAAGGCTTGTGCAAAGGCCCTGAGGTGGAAGTGTGCTCCAGGAACAAGGAGGCCGGAGTGGTTGTAACAGAGAGAGAAGTGGAGAGAGTAGGCAATAAAGTCAGAGAAGTAATGGGGGGACATCGCATGGGGTCTTGTTGTCCATCTTAAGGGCTGAGGGAGACGAGGAGGATTTTGAGCCAAAGAGTGTTGTGATAAGATTTATTTTCCGTAGGAATTGATCTGGCTGCTATATTTAGAACAGAGGGAAGGTGAAGCAGGTGGAAAGCGGAGACAAACCTAGAGGCTACGGCAGTGGTCCAGGTGGCTTGGGCCAGGGTGGAGGCGATGAGAAAGTGGTCAGACTCTGTATGTATTTTGAATTTTATTATTAAGGAAAAGACTGTGATATATCGGAAAGGGCAAGGAATCAATACTGGCTATGAGGATTTGGGCCTGAGCGATTGGAAGGCTACAGGATCCAACAGCAGCGATGGGAAAGGCTGTGAGAGGGGCCTCGGGCAAGTGAGGGGCTTTGAGTGGGTCCTCTTTGGACCAGAAGCTACTTAGGAGTAGGAGGCCGTAGCATCATTCGTCTTGGCTGTCTCCTTTGGGACTCAGGAATTATCTGTCACTGATGGATGTATCCTGTTTCAAGAGCTGTTCTGGTTGCAAAGAATTCTTGCATTGGGAGGACATCGGTGACTGTTCAGGTCAAATGTCTCCGTCGGCTGTCTCTCCAGCTGGGCATTCTGCTTCTTTGACACCATCCTGGGGTTCAGTGACAGGTCTCCAGTGGATCGGGGTTGTTTGATGAGGGTCTGATTTAGGGTGGGTTAATCTCATGAGCTTCCAGGACGTTTGATAGAAGTACAGAATATTTTCCTGGAAAGAATCTTTTCTCTCGCAGTCATTATCACACCTAATGAAGATGATGAATTGGTGTTAATTGGTGTGCTGTCGGAGTGTGAGTACTACTAAAAATTAAATGTTCCTTTGGATTCTGGAAGCTAGAGTGTGGATGGGGACGCAGGGAGGGCTTTCTGGATGACCCCGGGCTTCGGAGTTTCTGAGCAGGATCCTGCTTTGTTGGTAGGAAGATCTGCTTGAAACAGTACCCAGGCTGACCCAGAGGGTGCTTCGTTAAAATATTCCCAGCGGGGTTGTCCTGGTGTTGGGAATGGGTTGGCATGGAAGCTGCTTATGTCTGTGTCATCGCAAGAGGGAACTCTTTACTCCACAGGTGCTTAAAGGACATCTGCTCAGTGCCAGCCACCAGGCCAGGCAAAAAGATACCTGACACACAGCGCCTGCCTTTAATACCCGGTCAACTAGAAGAGGCAGACGTGAACGCAGCCAGAGGTCGAGATGGGGCTTGGAAGAGATAGAGGTCCGTTGCCCAGCTGGGCCTGGAGGAGTTTTCTAGAGATGAGAGTGTTGAGTTGTGTGGGTAAGGATGTGCAGTGGTTATATCCCCGGATTGGAATAGGTTGCCCAGCATCTCACACGGCCAGGGATCCCACCATCCGGCCCTTAGTCATGGCGCGGTGACTGCCTGCAGGGTAGCAAAGATCATCCCATTCCATGGACCGAGAGACTGAAGGAGAGAGAGGGGTCTCTGGGGGGCTGAGGGGAGGGAAGAGGCTTCTAGTTTTGAGGACCCTCAGTTCTAGAGAACTTTGGAAACACTGCCAGCGGGTCCGAGTGTTCCCTCTGGGGTGCTGTCTGAGGTGGAACGTAGAAGAGGCACGTTAACGTCTGTCTGTGGCAAAGAAGCTTCCATGTGAGAAAATGCAGTTCAGTTCCTAACCGTCTCACCTTTTCCCAGTGGTTCGTGGTGAGCGTACAGCACCCCGCTTCATGTGTCTGGCTTACCCGATTCATACTGACTACCGTGACCCGCCTTGGGCCCCAGGGGTGAAACCTCAGGCCGTCACGTGGAATTGACATCGTCAAAAACAGCAAAAGTGGAAAAGAGTGAGGAAGACGCGCGGTCTCCGAAAGGTCCTATTTCCTGACACCCTGTGAAGGGGAACTGTTTTCAGGCTTTCTGGGACTCCTTTGCAGGGGTGCCCGTATTTGACCAGATTCTGGGTGTCTGCGTCTTCCAAAGGCAGAGGGCTCTCCGTGGGGGGCCTCGCTGTGTCACCGGACGGCCTGGCTTCCTCATCAGAGGTCAGGCGGCTGAGGATGCAACCTCTTGAGGAGAAAGCATTCTGTCTAGGGTGGCCACTGGGACTTCTCTGTTAACATGAAGGACTTGGCTCTTCAAGGGTGTGTGGACATTTAGGGGTCTTTGCCCCCGACAGCAAAGGTCCACGTTCCTCTGTTCCATCGGGGACCCCGCCCTGAGCCAGGCCGTCGGCAAGCCGCTGTGGATTTGGAAAATCCGCCCGGTGACAGGGAAAGGTCATAGCAACAGCTTTCAGTGACTTATTTGCATCTTGGAACATGTTCTAAAATAGCTTTATTTCTGAGAGCCATTAAATACTGATAAGTGGGCATTTTGGTTGACGGGAAAACAAATAAGGAGCGACATTAACATTATCTTTTCTGCGCACATGTGTGGGTGCATCCGGGCAGGGCTGGCTGGAGCCTGGCTCGCCGGGCAGGTGATGCCAGGGAGGTTTCTCTGACGGGCCAAAGGCAGTGCATCCCTGCAAGCCGCTTTGCTATCCCGAAGGAGTCTTCATCTAAATCTCTTTGTCACCTTGCGTGGAGGATTTTTTTTAACCTCTCAGGGCTTCAGAGACTGAGGCTTATTGGTACTGACAGCCCCTGATTATTTAAAATCCTGGAGGTCATGGTTTCTCCTGTGCTGGTCCATGGAGAGTTCAGCTGGCTGGGCCCTGCTGATAACTCTGGCGGCCTGGGCTCTGAGGGCCGCATGGAATAGCAAATGCCCCCTTAAATTCTAAAACAGTCCACAAAAACTCAAAACAAACAAAATCCCCTTTTTTCTTCCCCCCAAGTCCCCAGCCAGCAGTGCCCCTCTCCTCAAATTCAAGTCTAGTTCTCTGGCCTCAGTCTTTTCAATTTTTTTTTTTTTTTTTTTTTTGCGGTATGCGGGCCTCTCACTGTCGTGGCCTCTCCCGTTGTGGAGCACAGGCTCTGGACGCGCAGGCTCAGCGTCCATGGCTCACGGGCCCAGCCACTCCGCGGCATGTGGGATCTTCCCGGACCGGGGCACGAACCCGTGTCCCCTGCACAGGCAGGCGGACACTCAACCACTGCGCCACCAGGGAAGCCCCTCAGTCTTCTCATTTTAAGCACAGAGATCTTGCATTCTAAGAGTGGGCCAGAGTCTGCCTTCCCAGGAGGGGGCTTTGAGGACACCCCGGGAGCACTTACCAGATTGTACATGGGCTTCCTTGTCCGGAGAGGGAGGGGATCACTGTTACCTAGCAACAGCCACATCCTACAACACGTCTGCTGCTGAAGGAAAGATGTTTCCACAGGCACCTGGAGAGAACTCCCTGAGCCTCTCGGCGAACTGGGGAGCTCTCGGGGTGATCTGGGGGGCCCACCTGCGGCGTTCCTCACTGTGGGGTGCCTTTCTTGCCCCTGCAGACTCTGTGTGCACCTGTGTGTATTCACGTGTAAGCACGTCCATAGTCCATGTGTGAGCACAGTGGCGGTGATGGGAGTGCAGAGGCTGAAGAAGCATCAGCTCAGTTACAGGGGGTTCCGGAGGATTCCAGATGCCTTGGAAGTTGCCCTCCACTTTCAAGTAGAAATCCCCCCCACCCTTGGGCTGACTACAGCAGTGATCAGATTTGCCCAAATTGGCCCAAGTTGGCCCTGATTTCAAAATCCCATTTTGCTTGGAAATCATGCTACATTTTTTTTTTTTTTTCCCTGAAAGCCCAACATTAAGATGAATGTCTTTCCCGTTAGGTTTTAATCCGAGCTGAAAACACATACATTTAGGAGTGTAATTTGTGAGACCTTATATATGAGTGTAGACTCATCAAGGGGGCAGTTTATCACATCCTTTCCTGAGAGCACCTCCTGGATAGAGGAGGAAAGAGCACGAGGGAACTGGGCCCCCAGTGGAAGGGCAGGCTTCCGTGGCCAAGGAAGAGAAGGGCTGTAGGAGATGGGTCAGTCCACACTCAGCCGTGTCCTGGGCTGGCTGGAGGGCCCCATTCATCCTGGGAGACCGAGCTCACAGTTAGTGATGTTCATTTATTTGTTGAGGTATAGTTGATGTACAGTATTATATAAGTTACAGGTGTACACTATAGAGATTCACAATTTTAAAGGTCATATTCCATTTATAGTTATTATAAAATATTGGTTATATTCCCCACGTTGTACAGTATATCCTTGTAGCTTATTTTATTTTTAAATTTTTTTGAACTATAGTTGATTTACAATGTTGTGTTAATTTCTTCTGTACAGCAAAGTGACTCAGTTATACATATATACATATATATATTCTTTTTCATATTCTTTTCTATTATGGTTTGTCACAGAACACTGAATAGTTCACTGTACTATACAGCATGATCTCTGTTGTTTCTTGTAACTTATTTATTTATTTATTTATTTTGCGGTACGCGGGCCTCTCACTGTTGTGGCCTCTCCCGTTGCGGAGCACGGGCTCCGGACGCGCAGGCTCAGCGGCCATGGTTCACGGGCGCAGCCGCTCCGCGGCATGTGGGATCTTCCCGGACCGGGGCACGAACCCGTGTCCCCTGCATCGGCAGGCTTACTCTCAACCACTGCACCACCAGGGAAGCCCTCTTGTAACTTATTTTATACATAGTAGTTTGTACCTGTTAATCCCTTACCTGTACCTTGCCTTCCCCCCTTCCCTCTGTCTCCCCACTGGTTACCACTACTCTGTTCTCCAGATCTATGAGTCTGCTTCTTTTTTGTTGAGGAACCTCTTTTTCATGTCGTTTGTCTACCACGCTTTACTTTCACCCCTCCATGACCTCTGCAGCCCCGTGCAGGTTCTGGGAATTCCCTGTCCCTTGCAACATAATGCTTTTGCTATTTCTGGATACAAAGGTGGAGAAATATGGTGATTTTCTCCAGTGTTCCCAGTTACCTCTAATTGTGTTTGTACTCTCGTAGAAGAGGGCAGAGCAGGTGCTTCAAGACATCCCTTCTCTTCGTCATCCTGGTTACCTGCCCTGTAACATCCTTCAGCAAATGGTGCAGCAACTTTTGTAAAATAGAAATTCTCGCCACGTGTTTCTGTGGGGCAGTAAGACGTGAGCTCTGTCTTCACCCGACAGTGGAGTAGTAATGCGCTTCCTTGAAAGTGTTCACATTCCCTGGGGGTATAGAAGCTTTCAAGATGAGCTATCTTATGCTTCCACCAACCTCCTTGGAAGGTCATGGGCTTGCTTTACAAATAGGGGAGCTGGCGAAGGGAGCTAAGAGTGGCACATGTGTCCGATAACTGTAAAAAGGTCAGATGGCCCAGCAGACAGGAGCCCCCTTTTCGGAAAGAGCGTGTCTTAAGCCTGGTTTGTTCCAGAATCCTCTTCCTTAGCCTGGAAAGAAGTCTCCACTTGATTTGCAAGACCACAATCTAGACCCATTTCTGCCATTACTTTTCAAGGTCTGCAATAATAAAATCGGCTTTAGTCAACCAGTGCATTCATTCAGCTACTCAACAATTATTTTTTCAGCATCTATTATGTGCATGGTGTTGGAGGGACAAACATGTGTCAGAAACATCCTGTAGGTCTAAGAGTCCATCCTCAATCTTGGAAGGGGACGTCTGACATATACAGATGAATACGGAGGCCTTTAGCAGCAAAAGAAAGACATGGATGAAATAAGTAATTAACTTCTAGGGAAGGATAATCTTCCCTTCCAGAATTAACCAGACTTCTTCATTTTTATCTTGTGGGAAAGTTGGAAAGATCTTCAAGGAAGGTGATGGAAAGATTAGGGAAGGAGATTAGTGAGAAAGAGCTGAGGGGCTGGGCTGCCTCCCCCAGGAGAGAAGGTGGGGAGAGGTCATGCTGGTGGCCGTCGGTGTGTGGACTTCTTTAGTGAGTTGTCCTGCATTGCTCTTCAGTTTCCTTAAGAATAAGACTGTTGGGCTTCCCTGGAGGCGCAGTGGTTTAGAGTCCGCCTGCCGATGCAGGGGATGCGGGTTCGTGCCCCGGTCCGGGAAGATCCCACCTGCCGCGGAGCGGCTAGACCCGTGAGCCATGGCCGCTGAGCCTGTGCGTCCGGAGCCTGTGCTCCGCAACGGGAGAGGCCACAGCAGTGACAGGCCCGCGTACCAGAAAAAAAA
>NW_020837969.1:31566943-31607613 GCF_003676395.1 Aethalodelphis obliquidens | reverse complement strand
CTCACGGGCCCAGCCGCTCCGCGGCAGGTGGGATCCTCCCGGACCGGGGCACGAACCCGCGTCCCCTGTATCTGCAGGCAGACTCTCACCCACTGCGCCACCAGGGAAGCCCCCTTTTTTTTTTTTTATCATCTACCACACACCAGATTGTATGAGGAATTGTATGCACATTATTCACTCACATTTTGTATTACTTAGAACAGTGTGGCAGTTACCATCCTGGGCACTGAGGTGAATAAAGCCAAATTCCTGCTCTAATAGAATTTGGGGATCATCTCATTTTGTCCTTCTGTTATCTCTGGGAGGAAGAGGTTTCTGGTCTTTTGTAGAGAATGAAGTCAAGACTAAAAGAAGTTAAGTAGTTTAGTCAAAGTCAGGCTGGAGGTTTAAGATCAGGTCCCGTAGTACGCTCCTTCCCCACGGGCAAAAAATAAGCCCCTCAATACCAGTACCAAGGCAGTAGACACCGGCTAACTGGTCAGTACTTGTTGGGAGGCTTGTCTGTGCTCAATAACATATTATATAAGAGATTCGCATCATGCAGACTGACGGTGTTTAAAGTTTCATAAGAGAAGTTGACTTTCTTGGTGAAAGTGAAGGTTGAGCCGGACCTTCTAGAAGCTTCAGTGATATTTGTGGGGCTAAAGGGATTGCCTTCCAGTGCAAAGGAATAACACAAACATAAGTGAACAGAGGTGGGACGTGTATGAGATGTGTCAGAATGAAGAATGGCGTCCCATCCAGACGGTTTGGCTGGAGGTCGAGGGGAGCACTGGCAAATGGGCTGGACGGGTAAGGCAAAGCCCATCTCGTAGGGCTGTGAGGGCAGGAGGGGGAGCTTCAGTTTGGGGTAATGGCTAAAACTGCGGACTTTTTAATTGGGCAGCTGCATGTGAGTGATGGCGTTTGGTCGTGAATCTGGGGTGGAGAGCAGAATAGATCGGGTAGCAGAGCCTGCAGCCAGGAAGGCTGACTCATGTGACTGCTTTCAGTGGCCATGAAGAGGGATGGACAGACCTTCCACCTGTTCTCCTTCTCAAGGTCAGCGTGAAGCCTTAGAGCTCACCTGTCAGCTTTAGGGGCAGGAGGGGTTAGTGGTGATCCTTGCTTGAAGCTGGGAGGAGGGGCAGGTCCAATCAGATGCCCTTGGATTGGACTCTGTTCTGCCTTGATGATCTAACCCAAACACTTCCTCTCCTTCTGCTTCTTGTCTTGACCCGCACTGAGCCCTCATGGTGCCCACGTACAGGTGTGGTGTCCTGAGAAAACTGGGGTGTAACCCTTAGGCAGTGCAGGCAGAAGGGGAACTGGTTTCATTCTCTCGCCATGGTTCTGTAGCAGAGCTGAGCTGCTCCTTCAGGCAGAGTCCTGGAGCTGCTAGAAGCTACAGGCAGAAGGGCCAGGAGGGCGACCTGTTCTCCTCATAGACATTGCCGAGCTGCTGTGGCCCCTGGTCTTTTGGCCCCTGGTCTCCTGATAGCCCATGGCCTTCTGGACGTTGTCTAATTTTATTATTTTGAATACAGGAGATTGATAAATGCCAACTTAATGGGATTATAGTTTTGTATATGAATATACCTGCAAATCAGAGCAAATCATTTGTTCATTCTTCATTCAACAACGATATTAAAATGATTGTTATATACGTCATGCAACTATATTAATAACTTGTTTGTGCCAGACCTGGTGCCAGCCTCTGGGGTACAGCTGAGGACAGTAATCCGTTTTCTCATGGCACTGACAGTCTGCTAGGTGGAGACAAACAAGACACATAAGTAGGCAAATTCCACAGTATTTTTTAAGATGGTAAGTGTGGGGTGGAAAAATAAAAACCAGGTGAGATGGACTGGGGACGCTGGGAGACAGGGAGGGTCGGAATCCTACATCTGGGGGCGCTGGGAGGCCCGGAGGGTCGGAATCCTACATCTGAGGGTTAGGTGACATTTGGACAGAGACTCGAAGGAAGTGAAGAGGGAGCTACGGGGGTGTCTGAGGAAGAGCCTTGCAGGTAGAGGAAACAGCAAGTGCAAAGGCCCTGGGGCGCAGTGTGCCCGGTGGGTTTGAGAAGCAGTAAAGAGGCCATGTGGCTGGAACTGTGGAGCAAGGGCAGAGCAACTGGGGCTTCGGACAGAGGCACAGAGGGAGGAGACTGGGATCCGGCAGATCACGCAGGGCTCTATAGCCACTGCAGGGACTTTGGCTTTTACTCTGAGAGAACTGAGAAGCCGTTGGGGAGGCCTGAGCAACGGAATCATGAGATCTGACTTCTTTTTATCAGGTTCGCTCTGGTTGCTCCTTTGAGAACAGAACAGGGCGCAGGAGAAGGCATAGAGGGGCCAGCGAGGAGACCAGGTAATAATGTAGATGAGAGGCGAGGGTGCCTTCTGACAGCAGCGTGTGGAGATGGCGGAGGGCTGGATACATTTTGCAGTTAGAGCCAGAGAAAGAGAAGCAAACGTTCAGGACGACTTTGCCAGAACATCTCGTCTAACCTCGTGCCTGCAAACCAGAGTCACCCTGTGGGTAGCCTTTGGGTTGACTGTGCCCTGAGGGCGCCGCCTAAATGCAGACCAGGGGGATAATACTGCTTCCTCATCAGCATGCTCAATGTATGTGTGTAAATGTGTACATGCGGACACGTGCACATGAGAGTATGTGCGCGTGCGTGTGGTGCCCTGCCTGTTGGACGCCTACAGCCCCAGCAGTGAATCCCTCCGCAGAGACCAGTATCTCTGGCTCCTTGGGCTCTCGCCAGCTTCTTACATACCAGAGCGAGCCAGCCCTCCCGCCACGGTGTTTTGCTTGTACAGTTTGCAGGTGCTGCCCTCCTTTTAATTATCCACCCACTTCCCTTCCCAACCCCCTTCTTTTTGGAAGTTGTAAAAAAAAAAAAAGATGAAACCGCCAGATGTGAGCCGCGTCTCATCAGTAATCCATAAAAAAAACAAGCATCCCCCGCTCATCTCTCATGCTTTATGAAAAGCTAAAATTAAATCAGGGCAGCGTTATTAAGCTAAGTGATTTTTGCTGGATTCGGATGAATTCCTGTGTGTGCCACATCGTTGGTTGGAAGTGTGCCTGGGGTGCCGTAGGCTGTGAATGCACATCCACCAGCTAGCAGTGGAAATAGATCTGCTTACAATGGGGCACTTGAGGTTTTCCAGACCCAGGACATGAGCACTGTAGGCAGAACCCTCACTGCGCACAGCTCTGGGTCCTCCGGTCCCCACCGACCCTTAGCAGCAGACAGCGAAGACAAGAAAAAAGAAAAGAAGTGAAGCGGTAGATGGCACGGCCCCTGCGGTGATGGATTCGAATTCCAGAGGCAGAACCGTGGGGGATCCCCTCCTTTCTGGGAACCCGGGAAGGTCAGGGATGGAGGCACTATATTCTGAGAATGCAGAGTTCTGGGGATGCTGTGAACTAGAATTGTTGATCTCTGCTTTCACCCGCGAGACAGCCGTTCGGAAACACTGAGCTGTCTCTGAGCGTGGCTGTCTGAGGTGGCCCCTGAGTCTGAGGCTTTTTTATACCCGTTTACCTGCTTCCTGGCTTTCTTTCCTTTTGAGAAACTCATGAGTTTGTTGGTTTGGCGTTCTAAAATACAAAAATTTTGTTGGGAAAGTCAGATTGCTGTCCAGCCAACGGGTTGGAAAAGGGAGAGCCTCTTTTCGGGCTCAGACTTTATCACGTTCTGCCGGGTGCAGTGAAACAGGGTAAGATGGAGACACAAAGTCTGGGACTGAGCCTCCACTTCATAAACTGAGGCTGTGAGGCTGTGTGGGTTTAGGTGACTAACTTTCTAAGTTGCAGTTTCCTTCTGAGTCCCAGTACAATAAGAATGATGTCATCTCTTCTGGGACTGTTGCTGGGGAGATATGAGCCCTGTATTTAAATCACGCAGCTGGGGTTCGGCCTGGAAAAGATGCTGGGTCAGTGTCAGTGGTCACTGCGCATCCTTTGTGGACCCGGAAGGAGAGAGGCCTGGGATCCCTGGCAGGGTTGCGCTGGGGGCCAAGTTCATGCCCTGCCTGGACGGCCCCTCTGCACTAGGTCCCCATCCTCTCCGCTCCAGACGTGCTCAGTTCCCCTCACACCCCGGACAGCAATGCAGGTGGAATCGTATGGAAGATTTTATTTGAAGGAGACATTTTCTGAGGGATGTCAGTCTTGGAGTGTATCGGCATGTTTGATTCTGCATTCACGACTTCCTTTTTGTTTTGGACGTTGTCATACAAAACATTGTGTGAAGCTCAGAAATAGGAGAACGTGGCATTTGTTGCTCTTTCTACGAGGTATGGAGAACTTGTGAGTTCAGCAAAAGGTTGATTCTTTCAGCCCTCTCCTTTGCCGAAAGATATCCACACACAAAACTGACATTTTTAGGGGAATCTTGCATCAGAATTTGCCCATAAGATTTAATTTCACATTTTTGCCTGACACTGTTCCGAATTCATTCAGTAAATTTCTGTGCTGTGTGAATGTCACTCTTTTATTTAAAGAACCGACTTGCTAAATAGAGGAAGAATTTCAATACGTGCTTCAGTGAAAGTGCTCAGGATTTTATATTTTTAGGAAGTCAGCTCTTCATAAATATTGGAATTTCAGATGACCCAAATCAGCTTCAGTGCATTTTCAATGTTTGATATGTTGTGACATATATTTCAGTTTTTGAGAAATATAATTTGGTAGACTTTTTACAGTCATCTCCTAACATGTTGGGGGCTGTCTCTATATTTGCTCAAATCCGACTTATACCATCACGGTGCATAAGAATACCAGTCACTTGGGCAAGTCACAACCCACTGTAGTCAGAGAGATGAAAAATTTAGAATTGAGACGCTGCACCACTTGTGTCACCTAGCGTCATGACGTCATCACCAGTTCATGGCTGCCAGGAACTGTGACAAGTACCCAGGCCACACAGGGTAAGTGTGACACTTGTTCTCTTTTGCCCTTCCTGTTAAGATGCCTCAACCACCATCTTGGTCATTAGAATTGTCCTTTCCCACTTAGATGGCATATCCAAGGGCCACCTCACTGCTACCCCACCATCAGAGATTTACTTCTCTCGGTTTTTCTCCAACTTCTTTTGAAATGCAGACGCTTTCAGGTCTGTACGATTTTAGCGCTGTGTTTGATCTGTGGGCATAGAGCCAGTGTAGTAAAGGGAGAAGGAGAAATTCCCAAAAGGAAAATGAATCTCAGCAGAGGCCATATGCTTCAGATTTTCCAGACACTGGCAGATAGACAAGCGCCTTTCCATTCAGGGTGAAGTGGGCCGGACTTCCTCAGCCCGGGACAACACAACTCTGGTTTATTCCATCCAAGCAAAAGTCAGATGCATCCATTTCCTGGCAGAGGAATTCAGAAGGTCATCGCCCAGGCACGCAGCCCCATGCCATGCACAAACCTTCTGTGTGTTGGAATTGTGCCAGGCACGAGAGATACAAATAAAATATGAATAAAAATATAGTCCCGGGAGGGCGGAGTCAAGATGGCACACTAGGAGGATGCGGAATTCGCGTCTCCTCGCAACTAGGGCACCTACCAGGCACCGGTGGGGGACCACAGACACCTAAGGGGACGGGAGGAACCCCCAGCAACCGGCTTGCAAGATCTTGCTTCCCAGGCCGGAGGTCAGGCCTGAGCTCCAAGTCGAAACCTCTGGACTAACAGAGAACCTCAGACCCCAGGGAATATTAATCAGAATGAGGCCTCCCAGAGGTCCTCATCTCAGCATCAGACCTGGCTCTATCCAACTGCCTGCAAACTCCAGTTCTGAACGTCTCAGGCCAAGCAACCAGTAAGGCAGGAATACAGCAACATGCATCAAAAATAAAAGAAATGACAAAAAAATTTGTTACAGATGAAAGAGGTAAAAACCTATAAGACCAAATAAATGAAGACGAAATAGGCAACCTACCTGAAAAAGGATTCAGAGTAATGATAGTAAACGTGATCCAAAATCTCAGAAACAGAATGGTAAAAATACAAGGAGCATTTAACAAGGATCTAGAAGAACTAAACAGCAAATAAACAGTGATGAACAACACAATTACTGAAATTAAAAATACTCCAGAAGGAATCAATAGCAGAATAACTGAGGCAGAAGAATGGATAAGTGAGCTGGAAGATAAAATGGTGGAAATAAATGCCAGGAAGCAGAACAAAGAAAAAGGAATGAAAAGAATCGAGGACAGTCTCAGAGACTTCTGGGACATTAAACGCACCAACATTCGAATTATAGGTGTCCCAGAAAAAGAAGAGAAAAAGAAAGGGTCTGAGAAAATAATTGAAGAGATTATAGTCGAAAACTTCCCTAACATGGGAAAGGAAGTCGTCAATCAAGTCCAGGAAGCGCAGAGTTCCATACAGGATAAACCCAAAGAAAAACACACCAAGACACATATTAATCAAACTATCAAAAATTAAATACAAAGAAAAAATATTAAAAGCAGCAAGGGAAAAACAACAAATAACATACAAGGGAATCCCCATAAGGTAAACAGCTGATTTTTCAACAGAAACTCTGCAAGCCAGAAGGGAGTGGCAGGACATATTTAAAGTGATGAAAGGGAAAAACCTACAACCAAGAATACCCCGCAAGGATCTCATTCAGATTCGATGGAGAAATTAAAAACTTTACAGATAAGCAAAAGTTAAGAGAATTCAGCACTACCAAACCAGCTTTACAACAAATGCTAAAGGAACTTCTCTAGGCAGGAAACACAAGAGAAGGAAAAGACCTACAAAAAACAAACTCAAAACAATTAAGAAAATGGTAATAGGAACATACATATTGATAATTACCTTACATGTAAATGGAATAAATGCTGCAACCAAAAGACATAGACTGGCTGAATGGATACAAAAACAAGACCCATACATATGCTGTCTACAGGGGACCCACTTTAGACCTAGGGACACATACAGACAGAAAGCGAGGGGATGGAAAAAGATGTTCCATGCAAATGGAAATCAAAAGAAAGCTGGAGTAACAATTCTCATATCAGATAAAATAGACTTTACAATAAAGACTATTACAAGAGACAAAGAAGGACACTACATAATGATCAAGGGATCGATCCAAGAAGAAGATAAAACAATTGTAAATACTTATGCACCCAACATAGGAGCACCTTAATACATAAGGCAAATACTAATAGCCATAAAAGGGGAACTCGACAGTAACACAATCATAGTAGGGGACTTTAATGCCCCACTTTCACCAATAGACAGATCATCCAAAATGAAAGTAAATAAGGAAACACAAGCTTTAAATGACACATTAAACAAGATGGACTTAATTGATATTTATAGGACATTCCAACCGAAAACAACAGAATAGCCATTCTTCTCAAGTGCTCATGGAACATTCTCCAGGATAGACCATATCTTGGGTCACAAATCAAACCTTGGTAATTTAAGAAAATTGAAATCATATCAGGTATCTTTTTGGACCACAACACTATGAGTCTAGATATCAATTATAGGAAAAAAAACTGTAAAAAATACAAACACATGGAGGCTACACAATACACTACTAAATAACCAAGAGATCACTGAAGAAATCAAAGAGGAAATCAAAAAATACCTAGAAAAAATGACAATGAAAACATGACCACCCAAAACCTATGGGATACAGCAAAAGCAGTTCTAATAGGGAATTTTATAGCAATAGAGTCCTATCTCAAGAAACAAGAAAAATCTCAAGCAAACAACCTAACCTTACACCTAAAGCAGTTAGAGAAAGAAGAACAAAAAAACCCCAAAGTTAGCAGAAGGAAAGAAATCATAAAGATCAGAAATAAATGAAAAAGAAATGAAGGAAGCAGTAGCAAAGATCAATAAAACTAAAAGCTGGTTCTTTGAGAAGATAAACAAAATTGATAAACCATTAGCCAGACTCATCAAGAAAAAAAGGGAGAAGACTCAAACCAACAGAATTAGAAATGAAAAAGGGGAAGTAATAACTGACACTGCAGAAATGCAAAGGATCATGAGAGATTACTACAAGCAGCTATATGCCAACAAAATGGAAACCTGGAGAAAGGGACAAATTCTTAGAAAAGCACAACCTTCCAAGACTGAACCAGGAAGAAATAGAAAATATGAACAGACCAGTCACAAGTAATGAAGTTGAAACTGTGATTAAAAATCTTCCAACAAACAAAAGCCCAGGAACAGATGGCTTCACAGGTGAATTCTATCAAACATTTAGAGAAGAGCTAACATCCATCCTTCTCAAACTCTTCCAAAATATAGCAGAGGAAGGAGCACTCCCAAACTCATTATATGAGGCCACCATCACCCTGATACCAAAACCACACAAAGATTCACAAAAAAAGAAAACAACGGGCCAATATCTCTGATGAACATAGATGCAAAAATCCTCAACAAAATATTAGCAAACAGAATCCAACAGCACATTAAAAGGACCATACACAATGATCAAGTGGGGTTTATCCCAGGAATGCAAGGATTCTTCAATATATGCAAATCAGTCAATGGGATACACCATATTAAAAAACTGAAGAATAAAAACCATATGATAATCTCAATAGATGCAGAAAAAGCTTTTGACAAAATTCAACACTGATCATGAGAAAAACTCTCTAGAAGGTGGGCATAGAGGGAAACTACCTCAACATAATAAAGGCCATATATGACAAACCCACAGCCAACATCATTCTCAATGGTGAAAAACTGAAACCATTTCCTCTAAGATCAGGAACAAGGCAAGGGTGCCCACTCTCACCACTATTATTCAAAATAGTTTTGGAAGTTGTAGCCATGACAATCAGAGAAGAAAAAAGAAATAAAAGGAATGCAAATTGGAAAAGAAGAAGTAAAACTGTCACTGTTTGCAGATGACATGATACTATACATAGAGAAGCCTAAAGATGCTACCAGAAAACCACTAGAGCTAATCAGTGAATTTGGTAAGGTAGCAGGATACAAAATTAATGCACAGAAATCTCTTGTATTTCTCTACACTAATGATGAAAAATCTCAAAAAGAAATTAACGAAATACTCCCATTTACCATTGCAACAAAAAGCATAAAATACCTAGGAATAATCCTACCTAAGGAGACAAAAGACCTGTGTGCAGAAAACTATAAGACACTGATGAAAGAAATTAAAGATGATACAAAGAGATGGAGACATATACCATGTTCTTGGATTGGAAAAATCAACATTGTGAAAATGACTCTACTACCCATGGCAATCAACAGATTCAATGCAATCCCTGTCAAACTACCAATGGCATTCTTCACAGAACTAGAACAAAAAATTTCCCAATTTGTATGGGAACACAAAAGACCCCGAATAGCCAAAGCAATCTTGAGAAAGAAAAACGGAGCCAGAGGAATCAGGCTCCCAGACGTCAGACTATACTACAAAGCTACAGTAATCAAGACAGCATGGTACTGGCACAAAAACAGAAATATAGATCAATGGAACAGGATAGAAAGCCCAGACATAAACCCACACACATATGGTCACCTTATCTTTGATAAAGGAGGCAAGAGTATACAATGGAGAAAAGACAGCCTCTTCAATAAGTGGTGCTGGGAAAACTGGACAGCTACATGTAAAAGAATGAAATTTGAACACTCCCTAACACCATACACAAAAATAAACTCAAAATGCATTAAAGACCTAAATATAAGGCCAGACACTATAAAAGTCTTAGAGGAAGACAGAGGCAGAACACACTATGACATATATCACAACAAGATCCTTTTTGCCCCACCTCCTAGAGAAATGGAAATAAAAAGAAAAAAAAAGAAATGGGACCTAATGAAACTTCAAAGCTTTTGCATAGCAAAGGAAACCATAAACAAGACGAAAAGACAACCCTCAGAATGGGGGAAAATATTTGCAAACGAAGTAACTGACAAAGGATTAATCTCCAAAATATACGAGCAGCTCATGCAGCTCAATATCAAAAAAACAAACACCCCAATCCAAAAATGGGCAGAAGACCTAAACAGACATTTCTCCAAAGAAGATACACAGACTGCCAACAGACACATGAAAGGATGCTCAACATCACTAATCATTAGAGAAATGCAAATCAAACCACAATGAGGTATCACCTCACACCAGTCAGAATGGCCATCATCAAAAATATCTACAAACAATAAATGCTGGAGAGGGTGTGGAGAAAAGGGAACCCTCTTGCACTGTTGATGGGAATGTAAATTGATACAGCCACTATGGAGAACAGTATGGAGGTTCCTTAAAAAACCAAAAATAGAACTACCATACCACCCATCAATCCTACTCCTGGGCATATACTCTGAGAAAACCATAATTCAAAAAGAGTCATGAACCACAATGTTCATTGCAGCTATATTTACAATAGCCGGGACATGGAAGCAACCTAAGTGTCCATCGACAGATAAATGGATAAAGAAGATGTGGCACATATATACAATGGAATATTACTCAGCCATAAAAAGAAACGAAATTGAGTTATTTGTAGTGAGGTGGATGGACCTAGAGTCTGTCATACAGAGTGAAGTCAGTCAGAAAGAGAAAACCAAATACCATATGGTAACACATACATATGGAATCTAAAAAAAAAAAAAAAAAAATTATTGTGAAAAACCGAGGGGGAAGACAGGAAAAAAGACGCAGATGTAGAGAATGGACTTGATGACAGGGGGAGGGGGAAGGGTAAGCTGGGACAAAGTGAGAGAGTGGCATTGACATATATACACTACCAAATGTAAAATAGATAGCTAGTGGGAAGCAGCTGCATAGCACAGGGAGATCAGCACTTTGCTTTGCCAGCAGCTAGAGGGATGGGATAAGGAGGCTGGGAGTGAGATAGAAGAGGGAGGGAATATAGGGATATACGTATGCATATAGTTCATTCACTTTGTTATACAGCAGAAACTAACACAACATTGTAAAGCAATTATACTCCAGTAAAGATGTTAAAATATATATATATTCCCATTTTCTGGACTTTTTGATCTAATTGTTGAGCCAGTAATAATGTGTGACAACTACTTTGTATAGGTAAATGCTGTAATAAAAGTGCAGGTGTGTGTGTGTGTAATCTTAAATGAATACCAGATTGTGAGTATTGGTGATAGAAAGGTTTACTTTGGTTTCTTACATAAATTAATGGTTTTCACAATGTCTTCCATCATCGGTATCTCGTAAAAGTATACTATTCTGATGAATTGGGGGGGGCAGTTTCATCTAGTCTGCTGCTTCAGTGACTGCCACTAGATGGATTTGTCTTGGATCTGTGTCTCCAGTCTAGTTCTTGGTCTGGGGCGCTTTACTCCGATGTATCCAGTTACCTCCTAGGTATTTCCTCATGGAAGCTCAATAAGAATTTAAACTCACCTGGTTGTAATTGAATCCATCACCTCCGTCGCCATCCCAGCCTCACCTCCCACCTCCCTCCAGGGTTGTTCTGGCTACAGTAAGTGGCACCCCATTCGAGCCAATGCCAGGGATTGTTCTATTTTTTCTTAAATTAATTAATTAGTTTATTTGTTTGCACCAGGTCTTAGTTGTGGCCGGCGGGCTCCTTAGTTGCAGCTCCCGGGCTCCTTAGTTGCGGCATGCATGTGAGATCTAGTTCCGTGACCAGGGATCGAACCCAGGCCCCCTGCATGGGGAGTGCGGAATCTTATCCACTGAGATGCCAGGGAAGCCCCAGGGCTAGTTTTTGACTCTTCCTTTCCTTCAACCACTTCTTTCAAAGACCCTCCACGTATGCAGATTCTGCTTCCTGCTGACTTCTTTTGTCCCTTCATCTCCTCCAAGCTCTCCTCCAATGCTAGAGCGGCCCACCATGGCCTTTCACAGAGTTTTATACACAGACTCCTAACCCATTTCCCACTTCCAGGCTTCGTCCTTCCCAAACATTCCCGACACCATAGCGAGAGTAATACGGATCTGATAACCTCACTTCTCTACTTACGTTCTTCTGAAGTCCACATTGTCCTTGTGATAGAGTCCAGAGTCTTTCATAACCGTCTGGTTTCTTCATTGCTTCCTTTTCCAGACTCATCTCTTGCTCGTGTCCTGGCCCACAGATGATCTCTGAGTCACCTGAATGGCTTCCTATTCCTCAAATGCATCATCTGTTTCCAACCCTCAGTCCTTCGCATGGCCTAGTCTTCCTGTCCGGAATGGTCATCTCTGCCCCGATTCACCCACACATACGTACAGAGCACCTAGACTTGTGCCAGGTCCTGGACTGAGGGCTGGGACACAAGAAAGACTTGGTTTCTCCCCTTGGAGGGTTTGAAACTACAGTAAGTCCCCTACATACAAACAAGTTCTGTTCCGAGGGTGCATTCATAAGTCCAATTTGTAAGTCCAACAAAGTTAGCTTAGGTACCCAACTAACACAATCAGCTATATGGTGCTGCACTGTAATTGGTTTATAATACTTTTCACACAGATGATACATAAAAACACAAACACAGAAAATAAAACATTTTTAAACTCACAGTACAGTACCTTGAAAAGCCAGTAGTCCAGTACAACAGCTGGCACACTGGGGCTGGCATCGAGTGAACAGGCAAGGAGAGTTACTGACTGGAGGAGGGAGAGCAGGTGGGAGATGGCAGAGCTGAAGGATTGTCAGCAACAGGAGATGGAGGGCAAGCTGCCGTTTCACTCACGCCTGACGTTGATGGACTGGAAGGCACGATCACATCTTTGAAAGCTCGCAACTTGAAGGTTTGTATGTGGGGGACTTCCTGTACTTGAGGAGGCCAATTATGATGTGAATATGTAAATGTCAACGGTGACAAGTAAGGGAAGGAAGAGGGACGACAAGAGTGTGAGAAGGGCCTGATTTAGATTGGGGGGGTGGTCAGGGAGGGCTTCCTGGAGGGGAGACCTTTTCCTCTTGGGGAGTTTCTCCAGCCATTTCCTCCAGGAAGCTTCTCCTGTTTCCCAGCTGTGGGTTTCTCGGCCGCCTTAGGGCTCACGTAGCACTGCCCACTTCCCTGTTAGATTGTTTTGTTATTTTGCTGCCATCGCCCCTCCATCTGTAGACTGTCAGCTACACGAGGGCAGGGTCAGAGCCTGGCTTCTGCATCTCTGATTTCAGGCACACAAGTAGTTCGTGAATATCTCTTGATGGTTTGGGGTAAAGTTGGAAGCTCTTTCCAGTCACATGAGAGACACTGTAGTATGTGGCCCGGGTTCTCCGCCAAAATTCTCCATGGGCTGAAAACTCTGGTGAGTCCCGGCTGCCCCTCCCTTGACGGACCTCCTGCCTCACCTCAGGCTGGTACTAAAATGACACCAAGGAGCCGTTTCTTTCGGATTGGAAGGTCTCTAGGTGAAAGGCCTCTGTGGCAGGGGTCATTACCAAACAGTGCCTATGCAAATATTATTATCCGTATTTTCAGATGTGGACGCTGACGCTGAAACAATCTGTGACTTGCCCCAGCCCCATATCCCAGGATTAGCCTTGGTCCATCTTTGGTTATGTTCAAGGCCCACTGAAGATGATAACAAAGTCTTTATTCTTTTTGCTTTACTGCATACAAATTGGGTTGCTTCTCAGTAAAGAGAGTTAACAACCTCTTCCTTCAGACTAACCTCCACATCTTCTTCTGTATTTTCAAGTCATCTGAGGAGTGAGGCTGTAAAGTAGATGTGGGAGGTGTTGAAGGAAGATCTCGTGTGACGTCACTCCACTGGAATGTGAGATGCTGGGTCCTTGCTACCCTCTTACTCTGCTTAACCCTTGTGACTTAACGTGACTTAACTCGCTATTCACGGGTATATACAGAAGCTTGGTTACACTGCAAGCTAACATATTCCCTACCGCCAAGACTGTAATTGGAGCATCTTGTGTGAACACACGGTATCTGCTTTTTTTAAACATCTTTATTGGAGTATAATTGCTTTACAATGGTGTGTTAGTTTCTGCTTTATAACAAAGTGAATCAGCTATACATATACATATGTCCCCATATCCCCTCCCTCTTGCGTCTCCCTCCCACCCTCCCTATCCCACCCCTCTAGGTGGTCACAAAGCACCGAGCTGATCTCCCTGTGCTATGCAGCTGCTTCCCACTAGCTATCTATTTTACATTTGGTAGTGTATATATGTCCATGCCACTCTCTCACTTTGTCCCAGCTTACCCTTCCCCCTCCCTATGTCCTCAAGTCCATTCTCTACATCTGCGTCTTTATTCCTATCCTGCCCCTAGGTTCTTCAGAACCTTTTTTTTTTCCTTAGATTCCATATATATGTGTTAGCATACGGTATTTGTTTTTTGCTTTCTGACTTACTTCACTCTGTATGACGGACTCTAGGTCCATCCACCTCACTACAAATAACTCAATTTCGTTTCTTTTTATGGCTGAGTAATATTCCATTGTGTATATGTGCCACATCTTCTTTATCCATTCATCTGTTGATGGACAGTTAGGTTGCTTCCATGTCCTGCCTATTGTAAATAGTGCTGCAATGAACATTGTGGTACATGACTCTTTTTGAATTATGGTCTTTTAAGGGTATATGCCCAGTAGTGGGATTGCTGGGTCATATGGTAGTTCTATTTGTAGTATTTTAAGGGACCTCCATACTGTTCTCCATAGTGGCTGTATCAATTTACATTCCCACCAACAGTGCAAGAGGGTTCCCTTTTCTCCACACCCTCTCCAGCATTTATTGTTTGTAGATTTTTTGATGATGGCCATTCTGACTGGTGTGAGGTGATACCTCATTGTGGTTTTGATTTGCATTTCTCTAATGATTAGTGATGTTGAGCATCCTTTCATGTGTCTGTTGGCCATCTGTATATCTTCTTTGGAGAAATGTCTGTTTAGGTCTTCTGCCCATTTTTGGATTGGGTTGTTTGTTTTTTTGATATTGAGCTGCATGAGCTGCTTGTATATTTTGGAGATTAATCCTTTGTCAGTTTCTTCGTTTGCAAATATTTTCTCCCGTTCTGAAGGTTGTCTTTTCGTCTTGTTGATGATTTCCTTTGCTGTGCAAAAGCTTTGAAGTTTCATTAGGTCCCATTTGTTTATTTTTGTTTTTATTTCCATTTCTCTAGGAGGTGGGTCAAAAAGGATCTTGCTGTGATTTATGTCATAGAGTGTTCTGCCTATGTTTTCCTCTAAGAGTTTTATAGTGTCTGACCCTACATTTAGGTCATTAATCCATTTTGAGTTTATTTTTGTGTATGGTGTTAGGAAGTGTTCTAATTTCTTTCTTTTACATGTAACTGTCCAGTTTTCCCAGCACCACTTATTGAAGAGGCTGTCTTTTCTCCACTGTATACTCTTGCCTCCTTTATCAAAGATAAGGTGTCCATATGTGTGTGGATTTACCTCTGGGCTTTCTATCCTGTTCCATTGATCTATATTTCTGTTTTTGTGCCAGTACCATACTGTCTTGATTACAGTATTTGCTTTGATACCTGATAGGACACAGGTAGCAGAGTCACTGCCTCTTACCTTGAGCGCTGCTATTTTTTTAAACTATTTTTTCCTTTATTAAAGATATTTTCGTTAATTAATTAATTTATTTTTAAATTTATTATTATTTTTTTGGCCGCGATGGGTCTTTGTTGCCGCGTGCGGGCTTTCTCTAGTTGCGGCGAGCGGGGGCTTGCGGTGCGCGGCTTCTCATTGAGGTGGCTTCTCTCTTTTGTGGAGCACGGGCTCCAGGCATGTGTGCTTCAGTAGTTGTGGCATGCGGGCTCAGTAGCTGTGGATCGCGGGCTCTAGAGTGCAGGCTCAGTAGTTGTGGCACGTGGGCTTAGTTGTTCCGCAGCATGTGGGGTCCTCCCGGACCAGGGCTTGAACCTGTGTTCCCTGTACTGGCAGGTGGATTCCCAACCACTTAGCCACCAGGGAAGTCCCTTGAACTCTGCTCTTAATCAGAGGTTTCTTTTGCTTATGTTCAAGGCCCTGTGAAGATGATAACTGGTCCTATATCTGCCTTGTCTGACGATTAACTCAGAATCCTGCAGATGTATGTGTGTGTTGCTAGATCTTCCACCTGCCACTGTCAGGGATTTTAGGATGCTGACGATGTGCGTTTCCACGCAAGTACTGCTTGTGGGGAGAGGAGGGAAAGGCAATTCACTTTTCTTTCTGTGGGTTTGTGCCCCTCGTTAAGCCTCTTCATCCCCTGATGAGGATAGGGCGACCACCCCTGGTTCCCTCCTCCCTGTAGCTTCTGAGGCAGGAGGGAACCAGGGAGGCCTTGAAGGCGGGCATGTGACTTTACTGGGTATTTTGCATAAATCTAATTTCCTGGGAAAACACAACCGTCTGAAGTCTCTGAGGTCAAGAGTGGCCAGGCAGGAAGCAACATGTACGTAGTGTTGATTCTCTGGTCAAGGGCAATTACAGAGGCTTTCTTTGGACCCCAGGAGTCATCCTCTCTGCCTCCCAATTTAATTAAGTGCAAGTAAAATGCATCTAAATGATGGGAAGATGCCAGGACATGACACGCCCATTGATCATAAACACAGCTGTCCTGTCCTGCAGGGTCACCTTTAGCCCCATGGGGCGGGTGACTGGCAAGGACCATGTACAGCGAGTGTGGGCTGATGTCACGTGTGTCACGATGTTGACAAGGAGGACAGGGGCAAGCAGATGAATATGATGGAGGAGAACAGAAGAGGAGCTGAGAGGAGAAGGGATTTCTGATGAGAGAGTTTGCTGGTACCTTGAGAACTGACCTGAACTCTTCATTGGGGGACAGATCATGTGAGCTGAGGCTATGGGAAACCCTCTCACATGATCTCTGCAGCTGGTCGTTCATGGGGCCTACATCTTCTAATTAACCTTTCCTCTGGGTGAAGGCATTGAACTTCCTTGAGACCCATAGAAATGAAGCCATCTTCTCTGGCAGAGGTAACACTTTGACCTGTCATCATTCAGCAGGGCTTCCCTATACTTGCTTATTAAGCCTGTCCATCTTGGGATCCAGAGAAAAGAGAAAAAACATCATCACCTGATCTCAAGGCCAAGGCAGCACCCAGTGACAGAGGGTCTGTTCTGCCCAAGATCTTGCATTAAGGAGATTTCAGGGAGCTTATGATCTAATAGGAGGCAGAAGACAAAACCCAAATATTTCCAAGTATAAAGAGGAAGCTTCAAAGGAGGGGAAATGAGCACCGTCTCACTGTCCACTGATTCCCTGTTTCATTCATGCAAAACTTCTTCCTGTCTGTCCAGGTGAATTCAAGTCACCTTTGACTTTCCCTTTCTCCAGGTTCCTCGGGTGAAAAAAAAAAATCATTGAAGTATATTTCAAAGCATACAGTGAAATGCCTAGATATTAAGTGTAGAGTTCAGTGAGTTTTGATAACTGTTTACATTGTGTAACTCTCACCCAAATAAAAATATACAACCAATCTCCCCTGAGTGTTCCCTCCTGCCCTTTTCTAGGCAATAACTCCCATTGCCTGTTCTTGAACTTCATATAAGTGGAACCATACGTTGTGTCCTTTTATGTCTAACTTCTTTTGCTTCACATACTATTTTTTGAGATTGTTCCTTACATGGTTAGTACATTCCTTTTTATTGTTGAGTTGTGTTTCATGGTGTGGAGATATCAAAATTGGGTTGTCCATTTTCCTGTTGATGGGCATATGGAAAAGTTCCAGTTTTCTTCTTTTGTGAGCAAAGTTATGTATATTCTTATACGGGTCTTTCTGGGGATATATGTTTTCATTTCTCTTGGGTAAATATCTAGGAGTGAAATAGTTTTCACATTAGCAAATATTTCTACACAGTTTTCCAGAGTGGGTGCACCATTTTCCCTTCCACCATCAGTGCATGAGAATTCGAAAGACTCTGTCCCCTCCCAGCATTTGGTATTGTCAGCCTCTTAGTTGGAATTATTTCAGTGACGTGTAGTGAAGTCTTACTGTGGTTCCTCATGTAAAGTTACCCATCAAGTCCCAGTGAATCCTTTCTCGACATCGCTCTGAGATGCATCTTTTAATTTAATTTGTTTATTTTTTTAATAGTCATAGCCCAGTCTTGATCAGCTGTCATCTGAACTAAACAGTGATCTCTTCACTTGCCTCCCTCACTTCCCGGACCAGGCTGCCAGCGTTGCTCTGGTGGCTTCCTGATCGCTTCGGTCCTTTACTCCCAAAGACCTTGAATGACTAACACCAATATCAGAAGTTTTTGAACTTTTAATTGCAGCAGAAAACTCTTTCTTTGGAGCAGAGCTGGTCTTTTGAAGGGAGATGGGAACCTGTTTACGCATCCTTCCCATCTCTCCCTCCCTGTACCGTTGCAGCACCTGAGGTTCCTTTGTGACTTGTGCTCTTTGGAGTGTTCGTTGGAAATCGCCGACTGCCCCTCCCTGACCTGGTGCCTGTCCACACCTAGAGCCCCAGTCCCCACAGCTCCCTTAGGTCCCCTTCCAGCCATATCTTAGTGCCTGTAGCCTTCTGGATGCCAAAATACTGTTCCAAGCCTTAACACCTCTGCCTCTGCTGTTTCCTGTCCTTGGAAAGTGCTTCTTGCCCATTCCCCAGTGTCTGCCTGGGGAATATGACATCCTTTGAGCCAAGATGCTCCAGTATCTGTCCTTCATGATGTCTTCAGGGTTGATGTCTCCTGCTCTGTGTACCACCTTCCCTTTCTACACACCCTGCTGGGCTGCGGTTCTCTTAATCACCCTCGTTTCCCCAGTTCCCCGCAGTCTGATGTTCAATGTCCTTTACATTATGGGCTCAACCTACTTTTCTTACACGGTCTTCATTGATTTCCATGCTTTAACCTTGTACTCCTGCCAGAGTGGTACACATTCCGTACCGTACAAGCATCTCTCTTCATGCCTTTGCCCATAATGTCCTCCCTCACCTGGAATGCCCTCTCCCTTTGCCTCCTTTTTCCAGTCCTTCCTGCCTTGTGCTGGCTCCTGAATTCTGCTTCCTCCATACAGCATGCCAGGACACCTAGAGGAAAGGTGTCCAGAAAGACCTCTTTCTCCTCCAAATTATCCTTAGTATTTCTGAATTCCTTTGTCACTCATCTTATCCTTCCTAAAGGCTCACTGTCTATTTAGAGAGTTGAGAAAAATGCAGAGGAAGAGATAGTAGCAGCATGATGTAGCATTCATTATATCCCCTCCCTGGACCACATAGTCCATGTGGGCTATGACTTACTAGGGCTCATTCCCTATTCAGAGCCTGGGGGTCTTGTACGGGATAAGTAGGTGGAACCTCTCCTTAAAAAGTAATGCTCAGGGGCTTCCCTGGTGGCACAGTGGTTGAGAGTCCGCCTGCCGATGCAGGGGACACGGGTTCGTGCCCCGGTCCGGGAGGATCCCACATGCCGTGGAGTGGCTGGGCCCATGAGCTGTGGCCTCTGAGCCTGCGCATCCAGAGCCTGTGTTCCGCAGTGGGAGAGGCTGCAACGGTGAGAGGCCTGCGTACCACACACACACACACACAAAAGTAATGCTCAGAATCATGATAGCACCAAATGATGGAAGGATAGACCTCTCCATGTAAGTGGTGGGTGGACCTGAAAGACACGGGTCAATTCTGTTTGGAAAAATGCTCCAGCCTCCATGAGAATTGGCTCTGATTGCATCAGTGCTTTTGCCTGTGTGGTGGAGAGCTGTGGTACCCCACGCCTGCGGATTTGCTGGGACAGACAGTTTTCATCTCTGCTGAAGATGTCTCTGGCCCTCTGCTTCACATCATCCGAGCCTAGCAACTGAGAGCCTGAGGGGTTTTGAGTCATTTGGCACCGGGGCCATCAAAGCAGCCAGCAGAGAAGCCTCTGATGGGCTCTAGTGGGGCCCACTGGGATTCAGAACATCCTGGCTCTGCTGGGTGAAACACCGCAGCTTGTTAGAAGAATAGTGCAGGCGTGAACGGCTTTGGTTTGGGCCAACAATCGTTTACAAAGAGCCTAAGTTACGTGGGCAGCTGGCCAGTTTCTGAAGTCTAGTGTCATTTGAAATGAACACAAACAGCGGGGGACGGAGGAGAAGCGTGAATGCCACTGTGTTCAAATTAGCTGTGGGAGTTTTGGGTGATGTTGGTGTACAGTATTCATCTGGTATAAACTTCATCTCAAAAATGTCCTACCTGTCCTTGGATTTTGATCTGCCATTAAACCGACTTTATGTGTTTTTCCCCCAACAATCAGCCCCTTTGGAGCATCCCACAGTCTTCCCTTCCTTCTTTCCCTCGCCCAAATGTAGACATGGGCCACCACTGGTATCCGGCCAGGGTCTGTTGTCTTTCTCCTCTGCACTGAGTAACTTGCAGAAGCCATTTTCACACATCCTGCTGCCATCTTTCCTCCCTGCCCGGGATGGTTCCAACACCACTGGCAGTCTTCGGGCCAAGGCCGTGATCTTCAGAATCCACAGTAGCTGGATTGCTGGGCGTGAGGTTGGGGAGAAATCCAGAATCTGAAGCAACTCTGCCAAAGGCCTGACCTTCTGGAATCCCTCCCTACCTAATCCTCCTGACTCCAGCAGGTCCACAGTCAGCATCGCCTTAGCACTTTGAATTCTCATTTGAAAATGAAACCGCTTTGAAACCTCTGTTTTGTTATCCCTGTTATCACTGTCATTCCTTTATATTGTTTGGGGTTCTTTTATTGATGCATTGTTTATATAACCATATTTTGAACTCCTAGGGAAGGGACTTTGCCTTACTGCTTTTGTGCTGTCCTAGCCTCAGTCTCGACACGAATTTAGAGCTGGGTCCACACGCGGTAGGTGCTTTTTATTTTATTTTATTTTATTTGGCTCTGCTGGGTCTTCGTTGCCACGCGCGGGCTTTCTCTAGTTGCAGCGAGAGGGGCCTACTCTTCGTTGCAGTGCATGGGCTTCTCATCACGGTGGCTTCTCTTGTTGTGGGAGTTCGGGCTCCAGGCGTGCGGGCAGTAGTTGTGGCACGCAGGCTCAGTAGTTGTGGCTCGCGAGCTCTAGAGCACAGTCTCAGTAGTTGTGGTGCACGGGCTTAGTTGCTCTGCAGCATGTGGGATCTTCCCAGACCAGGGCTCGAACCCGCGTCCCCTGCATTGGCAGGTGGATTCTTAAGCACTGCACCACCAGGGAAGCCCCGTGGGTGCTTTTTAAATGTTTGCAATTTGGGGGATCTTACTGGTAGATCATTTAGAACAGTGGTTCACAAAATGTGGTCCGAAGACCGCTGGGGTTTCCTGAGACCCTTTGCAGGATGTCTGTGAGGTTGACACTATTTTCATCATCCTATTGAGGAGTTCTTTGCATTTTCCACTTGTTGAAATTTGTGGAAACACATGTGGAAAGTGTTGGACCAATGAGGCAAAAGCAAAGTGGTAAAACTGTAGGCGCCTTAGTCCAAGTCAAGGCGATGGCACTGCACTGTGCTAGAAGTCAGTGTAGCAGCCACGCACTTGTGGCAGTAAAACAAAACCCCAAACGATCAGTTGTACTTAAGAATGTCCTAACTGAAGTTTTAGAAATTAATAATTGTATTAATTATCAACCTTTGAGTACATATCTTTTTAATATCCTGTGTGATGAAGTGGGAATGATACACAAAGAACTTCTGTTCTATACCGTGGTACAAAGCTTGTCTTGAGGAAAAGTACTTGTGCAGTGGTTTGAGTTGTGCACTGACCTAGTGCTTTTTTCGTGGAATACTATTTTTACTTGAAAAAAGTGCTGGTAGATAAACTACTCTTTGAAAATATGGTTATTAGATTTAAATATTTGGGGGGACATTTTCTTAAAAAGAGTGAAATAAGCCTGCCATTTCAAGGAAAGTATTTTTTGCCAGTGATAAATTATAAGCGCTCAAGTGAAAATTAGAATTTTGGAAAATTTGTATCTATCATGATGAACTTGACAGCTTCCCAAACCTTAAAGACTTTCTGATGAGTCGGTTGATATTAATGAATGTTCTTTTTTTTTTGATATTGTACAATGAAATTTGTCAAAATTTGAAAGATCTGCATAACTCAGTGAACTGTTTTCCACATGATCAATGCATGTTGTTATGAAATCACTGATGGGTGGAAGATCCATCCAAAATGTAAGACAGACCGACAGTTTATTATAACAAAGTACAAAAAGTTCACTGATAGCAGTTTCATATTTCACATTGCAATTAACCTTTAAGAAGTTATCCCTCATCAAATTTTGATGCAGTATCACGGAAAAAATATCCATAATTATGTGATAAGGCTATTAAATCCTCCCTTTTCCAATGACGTATCTGTGTGAACTGGATTTTCTTCGTGTATTTTAACTAAAACAGCATATCACGACAGATTGAATGCAGACACAGACACAAGAATCCAGCTCCCTTCTACTGAGCCCGACATAAAAGAGACTTACAGAAATGCAAAACGATGCCCCTCTTCACACTAATTTATTTTAAATCCAGTTTTTAGAAACAAATCTTGTACTTTAAATTAATTTTACATCTATAGAGAAATTCCAAACAGTACAGTTTCTGCATTCCCTTCATTCAATTTTCCCTTACATCTTGCATTACCATAGTGTATTTGTCAAAACGAAATATTTAACATTTAGAAATTATTATTAGCATTAACACAATTATTAGTGTTAGTACACAAGTATTTTTTTTTTGACTGTGCCACGGGGCATGCAGGATCTTAGTTCCCTGACCAGGGATCGAACCTATGCCCCCTGCAGTGGAAGCTCAGACCCCTAACCACTGGACCACCAGGGAAGTCCCAGGCCACAGGTCTTAACTAACCTATAGACTTTATTTGGATTTCACCAGGTTTTCCATGAATGTTCTTTTTCTGTTCCAGGAGCCAATCTAGGATACCACGTGACATTTAGAATACAGTTAGTTTTATATAAATACGGAATGTATGTGAAAATGTAATGGTTTATGATTGTTATTTTTAAATGAGTTAATAAGTATTTTTAAAAACGTCTCACTTTAAATTTCTATCATATTCAATACTGATGGATTTGACCCACGTAAACAAAAGCCCCTTTAAATTCTCAACAGTTTTTAAGTGTGTAAAGGGGTCCTGAGAACAAAAAGTTTGAGAACCGCTGACCTAACATATTCTGTAAGAAAAGAAGGCCTCGGGCTTCCCTGGTGGCGCAGTGGTTGAGAGTCCGCCTGCCGATGCAGGGGACACGGGTTCGTGCCCCGGTCCGGGAAGATCCCACATGCCGCGGAGCGGCTGGGCCCGTGAGCCATGGCCGCTGAGCCTGCGCATCCGGAGCCTGTGCTCCGCAACGGGAGAGGCCACAACAGTGAGAGCCCCGTGTACCACAAAAGAAAAAAAGAAAAAAAAAGAAGGCTTCTGTTTGCAAACTGCTCACTGGGAGGGTAGTCCCCACCATGAGATCTATAAATATACATACGTGTGCAAAACTAAATTCAGTGAGAAAGAAGCTGGGTACTAGAGGCAGCACTAGATCAAGCCACTTAACTTAGCCCACAAATGTTTGTTGAGGACCACCTATGCACCTCGCGACATTGCAGACCCTGGGGATCTAACTATCCATAAGGCAGAGGAAGTCTCTGTCTAAAGAGCTTAAATTCTTCTGGGGGAAGTTAGACAATAAACACGCAAGCAGATTGCATCACTTTATGTACTGGTTCGAGCACAGACAACAGTGTGATCGGGTAGAGAGCCATGTCAGCAGGAGAGGGGTGGGTGCCTGCACACGTGGGGGCTTGGTCATGTTTGGAAGAAAGCAGCCAGGCAGAGATCTGGTGGATGAAGCTTCCAAGTATGCGCTTGGTGCTTTCAAGAAGGTGGAGGGAAGGCAGCGAGGCTGGGGGCCGTGAGGAAGGAGGAGAGTAGAGGGAGATGTGGCTGGAGAGGCAGGCAGGGTCAGGTTGGGTAGGGCTCCTGGGCTGGCTAGCGGGTTTGGATTTCATTTTCGTTGCCTGGGAAGCTTTGCTAGGCTTTAAGCAAGAAAGCGGCAGTGTCTGATTGACGGGTGAGATCATCCAGGTGCCTCGAAGGATGGACCATCAGATAGTAAGATGGAGCCGGGAGAGCAGGGAGGGCATTTGCGGAAGCCCAGGTGAGAGATGATGCAAGCTTAGGCTCCAGGTGTCCTGTCCAAGACGGTAAGACATGGTCTGATTTAGGATCTGATTTTGAGTTAGAAGCAGCATGTCTTGCTAATAGATTAGATGTGAGTGGGAAGGAAAGAGCAGTCATGGAGGGATCTTTGGTTTCTGTCCTGAGCAGCTGGGTGAGGGTTTGTACCATTTACTGAGCTGGGGAAGCCTTGAGGGCAGTGAACTCACAGATGGTGTCCAGTAGTTCTCTTTGGATTCGAGTTCGATTTGAGCCCTGTTGGATAGATAGCCAAGCATATGAACTACAGTGTAATTGAACAGATACTGATCAGGAACCTACTCTGTGCAAGACACTGATCTGAGTATTCAAGGATTTCCTCATGAATGAACACACACACACACAAACACACACACACACACACACACACACACAATCATGTGTGACCGTCTCTCTCATCACAGTGCTTTGGAAGCAGAAAAGATGGAGTGACTAATGCCATCTGGGGGAGTTATCCTCTTGCGACCCCATTCTTGGGAATATATTGAGAATGGCTTAGGTACAGGAAAATCCAGTCAGAGTAGATGTGTGTTCTTTGGGGACAGGTGGCATGATTGGGGAAGCTTTTTGCAATTTGGGGGGACCCCAAGAGATATATTGTCTTTTATCTCTTTCTCCTGGGAAGCTTAGAGTGTTTCATCTTATTCCTCCTTCCCGTAACTGTGGGAGAGAGGTGGGCGGAGGAATGTCATTACCTGTAAATATATTACAAGTCAGTAATGGAAATACTCAGTGAAGTAGAAAAGAAGATGGCTCCCTGTGGCACGTCTGGCCACTGTTGCTTGGGTTAAAGAGGAAGAAGACAGGGCAGTTGTGGGTTGAGAGTGGCCTGCGGTCGGTCGTGGCTGGCGCAGCTTCGGGGAGGAGGCTGACGGGCTTAGCATACTCCTCCTCACCTTGTTTCTGGGTCCGCAGGCTGGGTTCTCTGGCTCTCTGTAGGCAGCTGTGCCGCCTGACCTGGTGACTGGTGATGCCGGCATCGGGTGGTACCCGCCGGCCCGCTAGCAGCTGGTCCTCTTGCCGGACTCGCCATCTGCCAGGGGCAGAGAGCAGCGACCTGCAGGGGACCTCTGCACTCTCCTTGGTGCCGAGTCTGAAGTCCTCTGAACCTCTGAACAGATTCTTTGGGGCTGGCTGGAATGATGCAGGCGCTGACTTGGTTTTTATGATCAGGAATCACAGTGAAGGGACTTTTGAATTGAGGAAGGGACTGGATGAAGAATTATACAATCCTCCCCAAAGCTGTAATCTTTAAAAAACTTATTTATTTTTATTTATTTTCAAAACAAACAACTTTTTATTGAAGTGTAGTTGGTTTACAATGTTTTGTTCATTTCAGATGTACAGCAAGGCAATTCAGTTATACATATATATATATATCTCTATTCTTTTTCAGATTATTTTCCATTATAGGTTATTACAAGATATTGAATACAGTTCCCTGTGTTATACAGTAGGTCCTTGCTGTTTATCTATTTTATATATAGTAGTGTGTATCTGTTAATCCCAAACTCCTAATTTATCCCCCCCCCCCTTCCCTCCGACTCAAAGCTGTAATCTCATCGGTAGTAATAAAGGTAAGAGTCCGCTACCATTTATTTAATCCCTTCTATGCACCAAGCTTTTAGGTACTGTATGTTCTTTGCTCTCCATACAACCCTGATATGATGTGGTTATTATCATTCCTATTTATTGATGAGTAAACTGAGGCTCAGTGATTAAGTAATTCCCCGAAGTTCTGTAACTTTACAAATGGCAAAGTCGGCCATTGCACCTTTTGAAAACATTTACAGTCTTTATATTCTTTGAAATTATTAAAAATTCTTTTTCATTGAAATATAGTTGATTTACAATATCATATAAATTTTAGGTGTACTACCTAGTGATTCACAATTTTTAAAGATTATACTCCATTTATATTTATTATAAAATACTGACTATATTCCCTGTGCTGTACAATATATCCTTGTAACTTATTTATTTTATACATAGTAGTTTGTATCTGTTAATCCACTGCCCTTACTTTGCCCCCCCCCTTCCTTCTCCCCACTGGTAACCACTAGTTTGTTTTCTATGTCTGTGAGTCTGTTTCTGTTTTATTATATTCACTAGTTTGTTTTACTTTTTAGATTCCACATATAAGTGATATCATACAGTATTTGTCTTTCTCTGACTTATTTCACTAAGCATAATACCCTCCAAATCCATCCATATTGCTGCAAATGGCATTATTTCATTCTTTTTTATGGCTGAGTAATATTCCATTGTATATGTGTACCACATCTTTTTTATCCATTCCTCTGTTGATGGACACTTAGCTTGTTTCCATGTCTTGGCTATTGTAAACTGTGTTGCTATGAACATTGGGGTTCATGTATCTTTTCGAATTAGTGTTTTTGTTTTCTTGGGATAGATACCCAGGAGTGGCATTTTGGGATCACCTTGATGTCCCCAAAGCCTGTGCTTTCCCTACTATAGAATACATACTGCTGTCTGACTCATGTCTAACTCACCTCCCACTTTTCTCCAGAAAGTTCAGTTGCCTTAGATTCCTCCAAAGAGCTGAAAATAATCACTATCTTTTTGGTGGTGGTGTTGGTGGTGGTTTTAGTGCAAACACGTTGTTGCATTTCTGGGGATACTCAGGTGTAATGCTCGGGTGACAGGATGGACACTGGCCCTGAGCGCAATCTGGGGTCACAGAATGTAAAGTGTGACGTCCACATAGAGGAGACACTTTTCCCCTTCAGCGCATCCTTCTTCCTCATGGCCAGGTGTTGTTTTGGGCCAAGTCATTTCCCTCAGAGTCACACCATGTGAAGCTCTTTCCCCTTGTTTCTATAGGCTGTCGGATTTCATTTCCCTCTGCTTGGGTTGACATCTTTTCCCCAGGATGGCTGGTGGCACTAGGAGGTAGGCAGAGGGGCACCTACAACCAGAGTCCAGCAGAAAACCCTCTCCTCGTTTTCAAAATTACCCACTGCCAGGGACTTCCCTGGTGGCGCAGTGGTTAAGAATCCACCTGCCAATGTAGGGGACATGGGCTCGATCGATCCCAGGTCCGGGATGATCCCACATGCAGCGGAGCAACTAAGCCCGTGCACCACAACTACTGAGCCTACGCTCTAGAGCCCGCGAGCCACAACTACTGAAACACGCCTGCCATAACTACTGAAGCCCGCGTGTTTAGAGCCCGTGTTCTGCAACAAGAGAAGCCACTGCGATGAGAAGCCCGCGCACCGCAACGAAGAGTAGCCCCAACTCGCCGCAACTAGAGAAAAGCCCACGTGCAGCAAGGAAGACCCAACGTAGCCAAAACAAAACAAAACAAAACAAGGAAAATTACCCATTGCCAGAAGGTTGCCTGATCCCTGTGGTTCTGAGGGAAAGTCTGGGGCTTACATTAGAGGCCGTATCACGTGTGCCTTTGAACTACATTTCCCATCATCCCTGGCGGGTTAGCGCTCTCTGGAGGCCAGGAAGGGCTGACGTTGGGTTTTCTCCAAAGAGCCCCGCAGGCACCGGGCTTGACTTCAGCCGATACAGCCTGCACTTGGCGGATGGACTTAGGCTGTTCCATGAGAGGTGACTCGAGGAGAAACTCCCAGGACAGAAGTCACCTCTGCAGGGGCCTTCATTCGCCTCACAACCCAGTTGCATAGACGTGTACATTATTAGGGGAAAAGGTCCTTTTTCTTGCAGTTGCCACAGCTGTGGAACAACTTGGGAAAGCAAGTGGTGACAGGGGAGGCCAGCTGGCTGCCTGGGGCCTCCAGCACCTTCTAGAGCCTTGTGAGAGGGACGGGCAAGCTCCTCTCACAGAGAGGATGGCGCGGAAATTTGCCTGGAACACCTTTGCCCTCCCACCCCCTCCCCTTCCCTGTCCTTCCTCAGTTCCCCCTACTTTAACTAGAAACACTAAATTGCTTCGGGAACCAGCCAAGCTCTCCCTTTCTGCCCTCAGGGAGGCAGGGATAGTGCCAGAAACTTGCTGACGTCAATTAGATCCTGTGCCTCTGCAGTGTCCTCTTGTGTAACCTGCTGTTAATTGACATGGCATCTTTGTGTGCTAAGCAGGGCAAATACGACTGTACCCATTTCCTGGATGGAGAGGCTGAAACTTAGAAAGGTGTTTTCTAAAGTGTTTTCTCCCAGGTCAAAAGAAATGGGATGAAATCACCCCATTTCTTTTTCACAAGGGCCTGGGGAAGAGAGATGCCTTTACGAGCCAAACAGAACAGCCTGAACTCACACTTTTCGTTTTCCCTTTAAAACAAAGACCTACCTGGACGCTTTTCCCCTCAAAAGGTTGAAAAGACAGGGTCAGTCCTTCCTGAGAGGTCATCCTCAAACCCCTTCCTTCCCCTCAGCCCTGAGGATCCATCCTGCCCGGGCTGTTGGATTGTACCCAGCCCCGCTCCTGCAGCTTCTGACGCAGTCCCCACCCAGAGGGACGCAGGATGCTCGTGAAAACCGGGGAGCCGAGGGTGAATGACGGGGAACATTGCTGCCTTTGTTCGTTAACAGTTTTCACCATTTATTAAAGGAAATGAAAAAGAAACAGCGCAGGATTTTAATGACTCTGCATTGAGGAGGTGATCAAACACCCAGTGACTTTAATTATGGAATCCAGAGGTAGGCAGCTCCGAGGCGGCTGCTACAGCCCTGCCCTGGGCACCCTCTCTCTCCATGGAACCTGCCTCCACGGCCCCCAGACATGAGCTCCAGGACGCTGGCTCTCCCTTTGTGTCCCGAAGCACATCTAGAAGGAGGGAGATTTGGTCTTCTTGTTGGGAAGATTGGAGATCGGGATGAGTGGGAGGGTTGGGGCAGCGGTGGGCTGGGTTGAGGAGAGGGAAACAAGTAAAAGGCTGTAAGAAAAAACCAGTGTGAGTGGGGAGCCCTTTTGGAAGAAGATCACAGAGCGGCAGCGTCCCGGGGCTCAGCCGGAGCCAGCTGGCGGGCAGGCTCTTCGGCGCACCTTTGGCAGATGGACCGCTTTCTCTGATGCCTCAGGAAGGCGATTGCTGAGCTGATCTCCCTGGGCGTTGAAAGAGGCTGAAGTCCAAATGTTGGAATTCCAGGACCCACAGACAAGGAGAGGCCCGCATCCTCCCTGCGTGGAGCCCATACGCCAGCTGGCTGCTCCCTCCTTTTGACACCTTGCCTCCTTGGGGGCTGGTCCTAATTGATGCTCAGCTCTTTGTTCAACACATCTTCACCCTCAGTGGACCCCTCCAACCTTTTTTTTTTTTTTTTTAAAACTAGCAAGTGCATTCAGCCTGGGATGTTGAATCATTTCCTAACAGGTTTTTTGAGATTCCCTGGACAGTGAACACGGCTTTTCACCATGTTCTCCCGGCGGTCTCCTGGGGTTCTCACCGTGTCAGGATTGTCTTGCCTGAACACGAGCAACTGTCTTGCCTGCAGTCAAATTGCAGGAGGCGGCTATGTTTGCAGAAGTTGTCACAACCTGCAGGTCTGATCGAACATCTCACCAACTTTAGCAGAGGCTGTGTTATCTTCTAGAAGCAGCAGAGTCACCAACTGGCACGCGGGAGACACCAGAGACCCGAGGGCAGGGTGTCTGTAATTGCCTGGAGATACCCATTAATAACTTTCAACTTTCTGTCCTCTTCCGAGGGCAGTCTGCAGAGTGGTGGATCTCGAAACGAGACTGTTTTCTCTGGAGAAGCCAAGCTTTTGAAATTAATTATAAAGATGCTGCAGATGTTCTCTTTGATGCTGTTTGGCTGTATTGATCTGGGCACAGTTTCAGGGTGTCCGCACACTTCTTTCCCGAGATGATCCAAGTCCCAGGGAGATGGGGGAACATTGAAAGGTGAAGGGCTGAGGATGCAGTATTTATTGGTGAACGATATTCAGCTCAGAGCCTCGCTCAGCACCTGCAGTCATGTTATCTGGGACTGAATCTAAGGCAGCCTCCCTCCCACTGCGTGAGCATTCAGTGTCTTTGCTTTTGTCTCATTGATGCACTGAGGTCACCCCTTGGACCTTCCTCTGGGAGAAGCGTTATTTCTGCTCACAGCGATGCCACAGGTGCCTGAGTCCCGACCCTGACCCTGCCACAGACAATGTGACCAAAGGCAAGTCCCTTTATTTCTCAGGTGCTCAGTTTCTGCTCTGTCAGATGTGAGATAAAGACACTCTTACTACCCCAAGAATGTTTAAAATGTGATGTTGCTCTGTGAGGTCACTTCCAAGAGTTAGAAAGTTTTGTTGTTAATGCAAGGTCAGCCATTATTTCATTTAACTGCGATGTTTTCTTCCTCAGTTTCCCCTTCTTCATCACTTTGCCCTTGTCACTTCTGCTGGTTGTATCCTTGGGCATTTTTCAGAGGCCCCTGGGCTGGGCTGGAGATGTTCACTGTCACTGGTTGGGCTTTTGCTAAATTGTATCAGTGCCAGTTGTGTGAGTCCTGGTTTTCCGGATGCCGTGTCTACACAGCCCGTAAACTCTGGGGGAGGAAAGAAGGGACAGGTCCTGAAAGTTAGTGCAATGTCCTGCTGGGCTTGTTTTCCAGCCATGCCCCCAATTGCCCCACCAACCAGAAATCATAATCGGCAGCAAATCCATTCAACCGATTTTTTACTTCACTGGTAGACCAAGAGCCTCTTGTGTCACCAGGAAGTGGTGGTGACTTGCCTGCAGGCACAGATTCCACAGAAGGAAGACAAAGAACAGCCTCAGGGGTGACCCTTGAGTCTGTGGAGCTGCCTCTGGTGAATAAATGATGCGCTTCTGTGGACTGATTACTGTCGGAGCTGCAGGCTGGTGAAGTATCGGTGTTGAAGGCTGGAGACTTGCTGCTTGCCGCTGCTGCTTTGGAAAGATCAGAGGAGAGGTTTTAGCCCAGCGGGTGGAGGGGATGTCTGGGCCACGGGCAAGCCTGCTATCCCTGGGAAAATGGGGATCACGTTGGTCTGTCCCTCAGCTCTGCCCCAGTTCTACTCTCCTTTCCCGCTCGCAGATGCCGCCTAGCTGGACACAGCGGTCCATGACATCGAGCTGGGTCTCTGATCCCGCAGCACCTGGTAAATTATACTTTCGGGGCCTTTGTCAGGGAGCTGTGGGGTTCAGCGGTGACTGGAGAGGTGGCCCATGTGGATGTAATGGAATGAAGGGTATAGTTCCAATTTACAAGCCCAATCCCAGCAGTGGATCTGAGACAATTTGGCTCCCAGTTTGGGAAGCGTCAGAGGGCAACCCAGAGTGTTTCCTGACTTTGCCTTTCTGTACAAAGCTCCCACTTCAGGGCTGCAGCTGTTTTGGAGGAGTCTTTAAAAATGTGTAATTTATGATATTCCGTTGGACTCTAGGTACCTGAAGACCAGCCAAGGACTAGCCAGATTGGAGCTCCATAATGATTCCCTTCCGCTTGCAGAGATTTTAAGGCGGATTAAGTGATTACAAGTGCCTAATTACTATGGACTCCCTTTATGACAATGACACTGGCAGGTGAAGGCAGCTTGGAAATTACTGCTTTCTCCTGACCCCCCAGATCAAGTGCAGCAACCCAGGCAGGTCTGTGACAAAACAGGCAGATGGCAGCCGCGGCTGTCTGGGCCTTTCCTGACCATGGGATCTGGAATTCCATCAGAGCCTCAAACTCTCTCTCCTTTTGGCAAGTGCAAAGAAAGGAAGGTTTTAACAAGGATCAGGAGACCCCTAGAGCAAAAGCTGAAACAACAATTGATTTCAAAGCTCTGGAAAGCTCTGGAAAGATGGCTGGACTTGCAGGCAGGAGACACGGATTCGAGTCCCTGGGACATGAATTTGAGCTCCTGCTCTGTCTGTGTTAGTTATGCTGACCTTCCCTTGGGGCTGTCACATGGGCTTTCTGGGCCTCAGTAAGCACCTCCCAGGGCTGTTGTCATTACGCGTGTGGCAAGAAGTTCCTGCTCAGCATGTTAGATTCCCAGAAATCAAGGTGTGAGCAGGATTGTGCTGTCTCTGAAGGCTCTAGGGGAGGATGCTTCCTTGTTTCTTCCAGCTCTGGTGGTTTCTGGCATCCTTGGTTTGTTGACGCTTTGCTCCCATCTCTGCTTCTGGTTTCACGTGGTCGTCACCCCATTTGTTCCTTCTTAAAAGGACACCGGTTATTGGATTAGGACCCACCCTGATTCTTTTTTTTTTTTTTAACATCTTTATTGGAGTATAATTGCTTTACAATGTTGCGTTACTTTCTTCTGTACAGCAGAGTGAATCAGCTGTATGCATGCGTATATCCCCATATCCCCTCCCTCTTGCATCTCCCTCCCACCCTCCCTATCCCACCGCTCTGGTGGTCACAGAGCACCGAGCTGATCTCCCTGGGCTATGCGGCTGCTTCCCACTAGCTATCTATTTTACGTTTGGTAGTGTATATATGTCTATGCCACTCTCTCACTCGTCCCAGCTTACTCTTCCCCTTCCCCATGTCCTCAAGTCCATTCTCTACGTCTGCACCTTTATTCCTGTCCTGCCCCTACGTTCTTCAGAACCCTTTTTTTTTTTTAGATACCGTATGTATGTGTTAGCCTACGGTATTTGTTTTTCTCTTTCTGACTTCACTCTGTATGACAGACTCTAGGTCCATCCACCTCACTACAAATAACTCAATTTCGTTTCTTTTTATGGCTGAGTAATATTCCATTGTATATATGTGCCACATCTTCTTTATCCATTCATCTGTTCATGGACACTTAGGTTGCTTCCATGTCCTGGCTATTGTAAATATAGCTGCAATGAACATTGCGGTTCATGACTCTTTTTTTTTTTTTTTTTAACATCTTTATTGGGGTATAATTGCTTTACAATGGTGTGTTAGTTTCTGCTTTATAACAAAGTGAATCAGTTATACATATACATATGTTCCCATATGTCTTCCCTCTTGCATCTCCCTCCCTCCCACCCTCCCTATCCCACCCCTCCAGGCTGTCACAAAGCACCGAGCCAATATCCCTGTGCCATGCGGCTGCTTCCCACTAGCTATCTACCTTACTACGTTTGTTAGTGTGTATATGTCCATGACTCTCTCTCGCCCTGTCACAGCTCACCCTTCCCCCTCCCCATAACCTCAAGTCCATTCTCTAGGAGGTCTGCGTCTTTATTCCTGCCTTACCCCTAGGTTCTTCATGACATTTTTTTTTCTTAAATTCCATATATATGTGTTAGCATACGGTATTTGTCTTTTTCTTTCTGACTTACTTCACTCTGTATGACAGACTCTAGGTCTATCCACCTCATTACAAATAGCTCAATTTCGTTTCTTTTTATGGCTGAGTAATATTCCATTGTATATATGTGCCACATCTTCTTTATCCATTCATCCAATGATGGGCACTTAGGTTGTTTCCATCTCCGGGCTATTGTAAATAGAGCTTCAATGAACATTTTGGTACATAACTCTTTTTGAATTTTGGTTTTCTCAGGGTATATGCCCAGTAGTGGGATTGCTGGGTCATATGGTAGTTCTATTTGTGGTTTTTTAAGGAACCTCCATACTGTTCTCCATAGTGGCTGAAACAATTCACATTCCCACCAGCAGTGCAAGAGTGTTCCCTTTTCTCCACACCCTCTCCAGCATTTATTGTTTCTAGATTTTTTGATGATGGCCATTCTGACTGGTGTGAGATGATATCTCATTGTAGTTTTGATTTGCATTTCTCTAATGATTAATGATGTTGAGCATTCTTTCATGTGTTTGTTGGCAGTCTGTATATCTTCTTTGGAGAAATGTCTATTTAGGTTTTCTGCCCATTTTTGGATTGGGTTGTCTGTTTTTTTGTTATTGAGCTGCATGAGCTGCTTGTAAATTTTGGAGATTAATCCTTTGTCGGTTGCTTCATTTGCAAATATTTTCTCCCATTCTGAGGGTTGTCTTTTGGTCTTGTTTATGGTTTCCTTTGCTGTGCAGAAGCTTTGAAGTTTCATTAGGTCCCATTTGTTTATTTTTGTTTTTATTTCCATTACTCTAGGAGGTGGGTCAGAAAGCATCTTGCTGTGATTTATGTTATAGAGTGTTCTGCCTATGTTTTCCTCTAAGAGTTTGATAGTTTCTGGCCTTACATTGAGGTCTTTAATCCATTTTGAGCTTATTTTTGTGTATGGTGTTAGGGAGTGATCTAATCTCATACTTTTATATGTACCTGTCCAGTTTTCCCAGCACCACTTATTGAAGAGGCTGTCCTTTCTCCACTGTACATTCCTGCCACCTTTATCAAAGATAAGGTGTCCATATGTGCGTGCGTTTATCTCTGGGCTTTCTATCCTGTTCCATTGATCTATCTTTGTGTTTTTGTGCCAGTACCATACTATCTTGATTACTGTAGCTTTGTAGTATAGTCTGAAGCCAGGGAGCCTGATTCCTCCAGCTCCGTTTTTCGTTCTCAAGATTGCTTTGGCTATTCAGGGTCTTTTGTGTTTCTATACAAATTGCGAAATTTTTTGTTCTAGTTCTGTGAAAAATGTCATTGGTAGTTTGATAGGGATTGCATTGAATCTATAGATTGCTTTGGGTAGTAGAGTCATTTTCACAATGTTGATTCTTCCAATCCAAGAACATGGTATATCTCTCCATCTATTTGTATCATCTTTAATTTCTTTCATCAGTGTCTTATAATTTTCTGCATACAGGTCTTTTGTCTCCTTAGGTAGGTTTATTCCTAGATATTTCATTCTTTTTGTTGCAATGGTAAATGGGAGTGTTTTCTTGATTTCACTTTCAGATTTTTCATCATTAGTATATAGGAATGCCAGAGATTTCTGTGCATCAATTTTGTATCCTGCCACTTTACCAAATTCATTGATTAGCTCTAGTAGTTTTCTGGTAGCATCTTTAGGATTCTCTATATATAGGATCATGTCATCTGCAAACAGTGACAGCTTTACTTCTTCTTTTCCGATTTGTATTCCTTTTATTTCCTTTTCTTCTCTGATTGCTGTGGCTAAAACTTCCAAAACTATGTTGAATAAGAGTGGTGAGAGTGGGCAACCTTGTCTTGTTCCTGATCTTAGTGGAAATGCTTTCAGTTTTTCACCATTGAGGATGATGTTTGCTGTGGGCTTGTCATATATGGCCTTTATTATGTTGAGGAAAGTTCCCTCTATGCCTATTTTCTGCAGGGTTTTTATCATAAATGGGTGTTGAATTTTGTCAAAAGCTTTCTCTGCATCTATTGAGATGATCACATGTTTTTTCTCCTTCAATTTGTTAATATGGTTTATCACATTGATAGATTTGCATATATTGAAGAATCCTTGCATTCCTGGAATAAACCCTACTTGATCATGGTGTATTATCCTTTTAATGTGCTGTTGGATTCTGTTTGCTAGTATTTTGTTGAGGATTTTTGCATCTATGTTCATCAGTGATATTGGCCTGTAGTTTTCTTTCTTTGTGACATCCTTGTCTGGTTTTGGTATCAAGGTGATGGTGGCCTCGTAGAAGGAATTTGGGAGTGTTCCTCCCTCTGCTATATTTTGGAAGAGTTTGAGAAGGATAGGTGTTAGCTCTTCTCTAAATGTTTGATGGAATTCGCCTGTGAAGCCATCTGGTCCTGGGCTTTTCTTTGCTGGAAGATTTTTAATCACAGTTTCAATTTCAGTGCTTGTGATTGGTCTGTTCATATTTTCTATTTCTTCCTGATTCAGTCTTGGCAGGTTGTGCCTTTCTAAGAATTTGTCCATTTCTTCCAGATTGTCCATTTTATTGGCATAGAGTTGCTTGTAGTAATCTCTCATGATCTTTTTTATTTCTGCAGTGTCAGTTGTTACCTCTCCTTTTTCATTTCTAATTCTATTGATTTGAGTCTTCTCCCTTTTTTTCTTAATGAGTCTGGCTAATGGTTTATCTATTTTGTTTATCTTCTCAAAGAACCAGCTTTTAGTTTTATTGATCTTTGCTATTGTTTCCTTCATTTCTTTTTCATTTATTTCTGATCTGATTTTTATGATTTCTTTCCTTCTGCTAGCTTTGGGGTTTTTTTGCTCTTCTTTCTCTAATTGCTTGAGGTGCAAGGTTAGGTTGTTTATTCGAGATGTTTCCTGCTTCTTAAGGTGGGCTTGTATTGCTATAAACTTCCCCCTTAGAACTGCTTTTGCTGCATCCCATAGGTTTTGGGTCGTTGTGTCTCCATTGTCATTTGTTTCTAGGTATTTTTTAATTTCCTCAGTGATCACTTCATTATTAAGTAGTGTATTGTTTAGCCTCCATGTGTTTGTATTTTTTACACATCTTTTCCTGTAATTGATATCTAGTCTCTTGGCGTTGTGGTCAGAAAAGATACTTGATACAATTTCAATTTTCTTAAATTTACCAAGGCTTGATTTGTGACCCAAGATATGATCTATCCTGGAGAATGTTCCATGAGCACTTGAGAAGAACGGCTATTCTGTTGTTTTTGGATGGAGTGTCCTATAAATATCAATTAAGTCCATCTTGTTTAATGTATCATTTAAAGCTTGTGTTTCCTTATTTATTTTCATTTTGGATGATCTGTCCATGGGTGAAAGTGGGGTGTTAAAGTCCCCTACTATGAGTGTGTTACTGTCGATTTCCTCTTTTATGGCTGTTAGTATTTGCCTTACATATTGAGGTGCTCCTATGTTGGGTGCATAAATATTTACAATTGTTATATCTTCTTCTTGGATCGATCCCTTGATCATTATGTAGTGTCCTTCTTTGTCTCTTTTAATAGTCCTTATTTTAAAGTCTATTTTGTCTGATATGAGAATTGCTACTCCAGCTTTCTTTCGGTTTCCATTTGCATGGAATATCTTTTTCCATCCCCTTACTTTCAGTCTGTATGTGTCTCTAGGTCTGAAGTGGGTCTCTTGTAGACAGCATATATAAGGGTCTTGTTTTTGTATCCATTCAGCCAATCTGTGTCTTTTGGTGAGAGCATTTAGTCCATTTACATTTAAAGTAATTATCGATATGTATGTTCCTTTTCCCATTTTCTAAATTGTTTTGGGTTCGTTATTGTAGGTCTTTTCCTTCTCTTGTGTTTCTTGTCTAGAGAAGTTCCTTTAGCATTTGTTGTAAAGCTGGTTTGGTGGTGCTGAACTCTCTCAGCTTTTGCTTGTCTGTAAAGGTTTTAATTTCTCCATCAAATCTGAATGAGATCCTTGCTGGGTAGAGTAGTCTTGGCTGCAGGTTTTTTCCTTCATCACTCTCAGTATGTCTTGCCACTCCCTTCTGGCTTGTAGGGTTTCTGCTGAGAGATCAGCTGTTAACCTTATGGGGATTCCCTTATGTGTTATTTGTTGTTTTTCCCTTGCTGCTTTTAATATGCTTTCTTTGTATTTAAATTTTGACAGTTTGATTAATATGTGTCTTGGCGTATTTCTCCTTGTATTTATCCTGTATGGGACTCTCTGTGCTTCCTGGACTTGATTAACTATTTCCTTTCCCATATTAGGGAATTTTTCAACTATAATCTCTTCAAATATTTTCTCAGTCCCTTTCTTTTTCTCTTCTTCTTCTGGAACCCCTATAATTCGAATGTTGGTGTGTTTAATGTTGTCCCAGAGATCTCTGAGACTGTCCTCAGTTCTTTTCATTCTTTTTTCTTTATTCTGCTCTGCAGTAGTTATTTCCACTCTTTTATCTTCCAGGTCACTTATCCGTTCTTCTGCCTCAGTTATTCTGCTATTGATCCCATCTAGAGTACTTTTAATTTCATTTATTGTGTTGTTCATCATTGCTTGTTTCATCTTTATTTCTTCTAGGTCCTTGTTAACTGTTTCTTGCATTTTGTCCATTCTATTTCCAAGATTTCGGATCATCCTTACTATCATTATTCTGAATTCTTTTTCAGGTAGACTGCCTATTTCCCCTTCATTTGTTAGGTCTGGTGCATTTTTATCTTGCTCCTTTATCTGCTGTGTGTTTTTCTGTCTTCTCATTTTGCTTATCTTACTGTGTTTGGGGTCTCCTTTTTGCAGACTGCAGGTTCGTAGTTCCCGCTGTTTTTGATGTCTGTCTCCAGTGGCTAAGGTTGGTTCAGTGGGTTGTGTAGGCTTCCTGGTGGAGGGGACTAGTGCCTGTGTTGTGGTGGATGAGGCTGGATCTTGTCTCTCTAGTGGGCAGGTTCACGTCTGGTGGTGTGTTTTGGGGTGTCTGTGGCCTTATTGTGATTTTAGGCAGCCTCTCTGCTAATGGGTGGTGTTGTGTTCCTGTTTTGCTAGTTGTTTGGCATAGGTTGTCCAGCACTGTGGCTTGCTGGTCGTTGAGTGAAGCTGGGTGCTGGTGTTAAGATGGAGGTCTCTGGGAGATTTTCGCCGTTTGATATTATGTGGAGCTGGGAGGTCTCTTGTTGACCAGTGTCCTGAAGTTGGCTCTCCTACCTCAGAGGCAGAGCCCTGACTCCTAGCTGGAGCACCAAGAGCCTTTCATCCACACAGCTCAGAATAAAAGGGAGAAAAAGTAGAGAGAATTAGTATAAGTATGAGGAAAGAAAGAAGGAAAGGAGGGAAGGAAGGAAGGAAAGAAGAAAGAAAGAAAAAGAAAGAAAGAAGGAAGGAAAGAAGGCAAGAAGGAAAGAAAGGAGGGAGAGAGGGAGGGAGGAAGGAAGGAGGGAAAGAAGGAAAAAAAACAGAAAGAAAGAAGATACAGTAAAAATAAAATAAATTATAATAAAGTTATTGAATTAAAAAATCCTTATTTAGAAAAAAAAAAAAGGGACGGATAGAACCTTAGGACAAATGTTGGAAGCAAAGCTTTACAGACAAAATCTTACACAGAAGCATACACATACACCCTCACTAAAAGAGGTAAAGGGGGAAAAATCATAAATCTTGCTCTCAGAGACCACCTCCTCAATTTGGGATGATTCGTTGTCTAAAGGAGGGAAGGAAGGAAGGAAAGAAAGAAAGAAAGAAAGAAAGAACGAAGGTAAAGTATAATAACATTATTAAAATTAATTATTAAGAAAAAAAAAAGTAAAAAAAAAAACAACATGGACGGATAGAACCCTAGGACAAATGGTGGAAGCAAGACTATACAGACAAGATCTCACACAGAAGCATACACATACACATTCACAAAAAGAGGAAAAGGGAAAAAATCATAGATCTTGCTCCTAAAGTCCACTTCCTTAATTTGGGGTGATTGGTTGTCTATTCAGGTATTCCACAGATGCAGGGTATATCAAGTTGATTGTGGAGCTTTAATCCGCTGCTTCTGAGGCTGCTGGGACAGATTTCCCCTTCTCTTCTTTGTTCTCACAGCTCACCGGGGCTCAGCTTTGGATTTGGCCCTGCCTCTGCGTGTAGGTCGCTGGAGGGCGTCTGTTTTTTGCTCAGACAGGACGGGGTTAAAGGAGCCGCTGATTCGGGGGCTCTGGCGCACTCAGGCCAGGGGGGAGGGAGGGGCACGGCGTGAGGGGCGGGCCTGTGGCGGCAGAGGCCGGCGTGACGTTGCAGCAGCCTGAGGCCCACCGTGCGTTCTCCCGGGGAAGTTGTCCCTGGATCCCGGGAACCTGGCAGTGGCGGGCTGCACAGGCTCCACGGAAGAGGGGTGTGGATAGTGACCTGTGCTCGCACACAGGCCCCTTAGTGGCGGCAGCAGCAGCCTTAGCGCCTCGCGCCCGTCTCTGGGGTCCGCGCTTTTAGCCGCGGCTCGCGCCCGTCTCTGGAGTTCCTTTAAGGAGCGTTCTTAATCCCCTCTCCTCACGCACCAGGAAACAAAGAGGGAAGAAAAAGTCTCTTGCCTCTTCGGCAGATGCAGACTTTTCCCCGGACTCCCTCCCGGCTAGTCGTGGTGCACTAACCCCTTCAGGCTACGTTCAAGCCGCCAATCCCAGTCCTCTCCCTGCGCTCCGTCAGAAACCGAAACCCGAGCCTCAGCTCGCAGCCCCGCCCGCCCCGGCGGGTGAGCAGACGAGCCTTTCGGGCTGGTGAGTGCCGGTCGGCACCGATCCTCTGTGCGGGAATCTCCCCGCTTTGCCCTCCGCTCCCGTTGCTGTGCACTCCTCCGCGGCTTCGAAGCTCCCCCCTCCGCCTCCCGCAGTCTCCGCCCGCGAAGGGGTTCCTAGTGTGTGGAAACTTTTCCTCCTTCACAGCTCCCTCCCACTGGTGCAGGTGCCGTCCCTATTCTTTTGTCTCTGTTTTTTCTTTTTTTTCTTTTGCCCTACCCAGGTACGTGGGGAGTTTCTTGCCTTTTGGGAGGTCTGAGGTCCTCTGCCAGCCTTCAGTAGGTGTTCTGTAGGAGTTGTTCCACGTGTAGATGTATTGCTGGTGTATCGGTGGGGAGGGAGGTGATCTCCGCGTCTTACTCTTCCGCCATCTTCCTCTCCATTCTCTAACTGATCTTTCTGTAGCTTGGACTTTTCCTGGGCTAAATCCAAGGTACTAGCGGGGTTGTGTTCCTTTCTGGAGATTCTAGGGGAGAGACCTTTTAGGGTTGGTGGAGTTCTCACCTCACATCACTCTCATGACTCTTTTTGAATTATGGTTTTCTCAGGGTATATGCCCAGGAGTGGGATTGCTGGGTGGTATGGTAGTTCTATTTTTAGTTTTTTATGGAACCTCCATCCTGTTCTCCATAGTGGCTGTATCAATTTACATTCCCACCAACAGTGC